>NW_027017373.1:0-119222 GCF_036013445.1 Caloenas nicobarica
CCGACAGGGCCCAGTAGAGCCCGACAGAGCCCGACAGAGCCCAGTAGAGCCCAGTAGAGCCCGACAGAGCCCGACAGAGCCCGACAGGGCCCGACAGGGCCCGACAGAGCCCGACAGAGCCCGACAGAGCCCGACAGGGCCCGACAGGGCCCGACAGAGCCCGACAGGGCCCGACAGGGCCCGACAGGGCCCAGTAGAGCCCGAAAGAGCCCGACAGAGCCCAGTAGAGCCCGGTAGACCCCGACAGGGCCCGACAGGGCCCGACAGGGCCCATTAGAGCCCGACAGAGCCCGACAGAGCCTGACAGAGCCCGACAGGGCCCGACAGGGCCCGACAGAGCCCGACAGAGCCCGACAGGGCCCAGTAGAGCCCGACAGAGCCCGACAGAGCCCGACAGAGCCCGACAGGGCCCGACAGGGCCCGACAGAGCCCGACAGAGCCCGACAGGGCCCGACAGAGCCCGACAGGGCCCGACAGGGCCCGACAGGGCCCGACAGGGCCCAGTAGAGCCCGATAGAGCCCGACAGAGCCCGACAGAGCCCGACAGGGCCCGACATAGCCCGACAGGGCCCCACAGAGCCCGACAGAGCCCGACAGAGCCCGACAGGGCCCAGTAGAGCCCGACAGAGCCCGACAGAGCCCGACAGAGCCCGACAGGGACCGACAGAGCCCGACAGAGCCCGACAGGTCCCCGACAGGGCCCGACAGAGCCCGACAGAGCCCGACAGAGCCCGACAGGGCCCAGTAGAGCCCGACAGAGCCCAGTAGAGCCCGACAGAGCCCGACAGAGAACGACAGACCCCGACAGGGCCCGACAGAGCCCGACAGAGCCCGACAGGGCCCGACAGAGCCCGACAGGGCCCAGTAGAGCCCGACAGAGCCCGACAAAGCCCGACAGAGCCCGACAGAGCCCAGTAGAGCCGACAGAGCCCGACAGAGCCCGACAGGGCCCGACAGAGCCCGACAGAGCCCAGTAGAGCCCGACAGAGCCCGTCAGGGCCCGACAGGGCCCGACAGGGCCCATTAGAGCCCGACAGAGCCCGACAGAGCCCGACAGAGCCCGACAGGGCCCGACAGAGCCCGACAGAGCCCGACAGGGCCCGACAGGGCCCGACAGAGCCCGACAGGGCCCGACAGGGCCCAGTAGAGCCCGACAGAGCCCGACAGAGCCCGACAGGGCCCGACAGAGCCCGACAGAGCCCGACAGAGCCCGACAGGGCCCAGTAGAGCCCGACAGAGCCCAGTAGAGCCCAGTAGAGCCCGACAGAGCCCGACAGAGCCCGACAGAGCCCGACAGGGCCCGACAGGGCCCGACAGGGCCCAGTAGAGCCCGACAGAGCCCGACAGGGCCCGACAGAGCCCGACAGAGCCCGACAGGGCCCGACAGAGCCCGACAGGGCCCGACAGAGCCCGACAGAGCCCGACAGGGCCCGACAGGGCCCGACAGAGCCCGACAGAGCCCGACAGGGCCCAGTAGAGCCCGACAGAGCCCGACAGAGCCTGACAGAGCCCGAAGGGCACGGGGCCCGACAGGCCCTACAGAGCCCGACAGAGCCCGACAGGCCCGACAGAGCCCGACAGGGCCCGACAGGGCCCGACAGGGCCCAGTAGAGCCCGACAGAGCCCGACAGAGCCCGACAGAGCCCGACAGGGCCCGACAGAGCCCGAACAGAGCCCAACAGGGCCCGACAGGGCCCGACAGAGCCCGACAGGGCCCGACAGAGCCCGACAGAGCCCTACAGGGCCCCACAGAGCCCGAAAGACCCCGGCAAAGCCCAGTAGAGCCCGACAGAGCCCGACAGAGCCCGACAGAGCCCGACAGAGCCCAGTAGAGCCCGACAGAGCCCGACAGAGCCCGACAGAGCCCGACAGGGCCCGACAGAGCCCGACAGAGCCCGACAGGGCCCGACAGAGCCCGACAGGGCCCGACAGAGCCCGACAGGGCCCGACAGGGCCCAGTAGAGCCCGACAGAGCCCGACAGAGCCCGACAGAGCCCGACAGGGCCCGACAGAGCCCGACAGAGCCCGACAGGGCCCGACAGGGCCCAGTAGAGCCCGACAGAGCCCGACAGAGCCCGACAGAGCCCGACAGGGCCCGACAGAGCCCGACAGAGCCCGACAGGGCCCGACAGAGCCCGACAGGGCCCGACAGAGCCCGACAGGGCCCGACAGAGCCCGACAGAGCCCGACAGGGCCCGACAGAGCCCGACAGAGCCCGACAGGGCCCGACAGGGCCCAGTAGAGCCCGACAGAGCCCGACAGAGCCCGACAGAGCCCGACAGGGCCCAGTAGAGCCCGACAGAGCCCGACAGAGCCCGACAGAGCCCGACAGAGCCCAGTAGAGCCCGACAGAGTCCGACAGAGCCCGACAGAGGCCGACAGGGCCCGACAGAGCCCGACAGGGCCCAGTAGAGCCCGACAGAGCCCGACAGAGCCTGACAGAGCCCGACAGGGCCCGACAGAGCCCGACAGAGCCCGACAGGGCCCGACAGGGCCCAGAAGAGCCCGACAGAGCCCAACAGGGCCCGACAGAGCCCGACAGAGCCCGACAGAGCCCGACAGGGCCCAGTAGAGCCCGACAGAGCCCGACAGAGCCCGACAGAGCCCGACAGGGCCCGACAGAGCCCGACAGAGCCCGACAGGGCCCAGTAGAGCCCGACAGAGCCCGACAGAGCCCGACAGAGCCCGACAGAGCCCAGTAGAGCCCGACAGAGCCCGACAGAGCCCGACAGAGGCCGACAGGGCCCGACAGAGCCCGACAGGGCCCGACAGGGCCCTACAGAGCCCGACAGGGCCCGACAGAGCCCGACAGAGCCCGACAGAGCCCGACAGAGCCCAGTAGAGCCCGACAGAGCCCGACAGGGCCCGACAGAGCCCGACAGGGCCCAGTAGAGCCCGACAGAGCCCGATAGAGCCCGACAGGGCCCGACAGGGCCCGACAGGGCCCAGTAGAGCCCGACAGAGCCCAACAGAGCCCAGTAGAGCCCAGTAGAGCCCGACAGAGCCCGACAGATCCCGACAGGGCCCGACAGGGCCCGACAGAGCCCGACAGAGCCCGACAGGGCCCGACAGGGCCCGACAGAGCCCGACAGGGCCCGACAGGGCCCAGTAGAGCCCGAAAGAGCCCGACAGAGCCCAGTAGAGCCCAGTAGAGCCCGACAGGGCCCGACAGGGCCCGACAGGGCCCATTAGAGCCCGACAGAGCCCGACACAGCCCGACAGAGCCCGACAGGGCCCGACAGGGCCCGACAGAGCCCGACAGAGCCCGACAGGGCCCGACAGGGCCCGACAGGGCCCAGTAGAGCCCGATAGAGCCCGACAGAGCCCGACAGAGCCCGACAGGGCCCGACAGAGCCCGACAGGGCCCCACAGAGCCCGACAGAGCCCGACAGAGCCCGACAGGGCCCAGTAGAGCCCGACAGAGCCCGACAGAGCCCGACAGAGCCCGACAGGGACCGACAGAGCCCGACAGAGCCCGACAGGGCCCGACAGGTCCCGACAGGGCCCGACAGAGCCCGACAGAGCCTGACAGGGCCCGACAGAGCCCGACAGAGCCCGACAGAGCCCGACAGGGCCCAGTAGAGCCCCGACAGAGCCCCGTAGAGCCCGACAGAGCCCGACAGAGAACGACAGACCCCGACAGGGCCCGACAGAGCCCGACAGGGCCCGACAGAGCCCGACAGGGCCCAGTAGAGCCCGACAGAGCCCGACAGAGCCCGACAGAGCCCAGTAGAGCCCGACAGAGCCCGACAGAGCCCGACAGGGCCCGACAGAGCCCGACAGAGCCCAGTAGAGCCCGACAGAGCCCGTCAGGGCCCGACAGGGCCCGACAGGGCCCAGTAGAGCCCGACAGAGCCCGACAGAGCCCAGTAGAGCCCACTAGAGCCCGACAGAGCCCGACAGAGCCCGACAGAGCCCGACAGGGCCCGACAGAGCCCGACAGAGCCCGACAGGGCCCGACAGGGCCCGACAGAGCCCGACAGGGCCCGACAGGGCCCAGTAGAGCCCGACAGAGCCCGACAGAGCCCGACAGAGCCCGACAGAGCCCGACAGGGCCCGACAGAGCCCGACAGAGCCCGACAGGGCCCAGTAGAGCCCGAAAGAGCCCGACAGAGCCCAGTAGAGCCCGGTAGACCCCGACAGGGCCCGACAGGGCCCGACAGGGCCCATTAGAGCCCGACAGAGCCCGACAGAGCCTGACAGAGCCCGACAGGGCCCGACAGGGCCCGACAGAGCCCGACAGAGCCCGACAGGGCCCAGTAGAGCCCGACAGAGCCCGACAGAGCCCGACAGAGCCCGACAGGGCCCGACAGGGCCCGACAGAGCCCGACAGAGCCCGACAGGGCCCGACAGAGCCCGACAGGGCCCGACAGGGCCCGACAGGGCCCGACAGGGCCCAGTAGAGCCCGATAGAGCCCGACAGAGCCCGACAGAGCCCGACAGGGCCCGACATAGCCCGACAGGGCCCACAGAGCCCGACAGAGCCCGACAGAGCCCGACAGGGCCCAGTAGAGCCCGACAGAGCCCGACAGAGCCCGACAGAGCCCGACAGGGACCGACAGAGCCCGACAGAGCCCGACAGGTCCCGACAGGGCCCGACAGAGCCCGACAGAGCCCGACAGAGCCCGACAGGGCCCAGTAGAGCCCGACAGAGCCCAGTAGAGCCCGACAGAGCCCGACAGAGAACGACAGACCCCGACAGGGCCCGACAGAGCCCGACAGAGCCCGACAGGGCCCGACAGAGCCCGACAGGGCCCAGTAGAGCCCGACAGAGCCCGACAAAGCCCGACAGAGCCCGACAGAGCCCAGTAGAGCCCGACAGAGCCCGACAGAGCCCGACAGGGCCCGACAGAGCCCGACAGAGCCCAGTAGAGCCCGACAGAGCCCGTCAGGGCCCGACAGGGCCCGACAGGGCCCATTAGAGCCCGACAGAGCCCGACAGAGCCCGACAGAGCCCGACAGGGCCCGACAGAGCCCGACAGAGCCCGACAGGGCCCGACAGGGCCCGACAGAGCCCGACAGGGCCCGACAGGGCCCAGTAGAGCCCGACAGAGCCCGACAGAGCCCGACAGGGCCCGACAGAGCCCGACAGAGCCCGACAGAGCCCGACAGGCCCAGTAGAGCCCGACAGGCCCAGTAGAGCCCGACAGAGCCCGACAGAGCCCGACAGAGCCCGACAGGGCCCGACAGGGCCCGACAGAGCCCGACAGGGCCCAGTAGAGCCCGACAGAGCCCAGTAGAGCCCAGTAGAGCCCGACAGAGCCCGACAGAGCCCGACAGGGCCCGACAGGGCCCGACAGGGCCCGACAGGGCCCGACAGGGCCCAGTAGAGCCCGACAGAGCCCGACAGAGCCCGACAGAGCCCGACAGAGCCCGACAGGGCCCGACAGGGCCCGACAGAGCCCGACAGGGCCCGACAGAGCCCGACAGAGCCCGACAGGGCCCGACAGAGCCCGACAGGGCCCAGTAGAGCCCGACAGAGCCCGACAGAGCCCGACAGAGCCCAGTAGAGCCCGACAGAGCCCGACAGAGCCCGACAGGGCCCGACAGAGCCCGACAGAGCCCAGTAGAGCCCGACAGAGCCCGTCAGGGCCCGACAGGGCCCGACAGGGCCCAGTAGAGCCCGACAGAGCCCGACAGAGCCCAGTAGAGCCCACTAGAGCCCGACAGAGCCCGACAGAGCCCGACAGAGCCCGACAGGGCCCGACAGAGCCCGACAGAGCCCGACAGGGCCCGACAGGGCCCGACAGAGCCCGACAGGGCCCGACAGGGCCCAGTAGAGCCCGACAGAGCCCGACAGAGCCCGACAGAGCCCGACAGAGCCCGACAGGGCCCGACAGAGCCCGACAGAGCCCGACAGGGCCCAGTAGAGCCCGACAGAGCCCAGTAGAGCCCAGTAGAGCCCGACAGAGCCCGACAGAGCCCGACAGAGCCCGACAGGGCCCGACAGGGCCCGACAGAGCCCGACAGGGCCCGACAGGGCCCGACAGGGCCCAGTAGAGCCCGACAGAGCCCGACAGAGCCCGACAGAGCCCGACAGGGCCCGACAGAGCCCGACAGAGCCCGACAGGGCCCGACAGGGCCCGACAGAGCCCGACAGGGCCCGACAGAGCCCGACAGAGCCCGACAGAGCCCTACAGGGCCCCACAGAGCCCGAAAGAGCCCGACAAAGCCCAGTAGAGCCCGACAGAGCCCGACAGAGCCCGACAGAGCCCGACAGAGCCCAGTAGAGCCCGACAGAGCCCGACAGAGCCCGACAGAGCCCGACAGGGCCCGACAGGGCCCGACAGAGCCCGACAGAGCCCGACAGAGCCCGACAGGGCCCAGTAGAGCCCGACAGAGCCCGACAGAGCCCGACAGAGCCCAGTAGAGCCCGACAGAGCCCGACAGAGCCCGACAGGGCCCGACAGGGCCCGACAGAGCCCGACAGAGCCCGACAGGGCCCGACAGGGCCCGACAGAGCCCAGTAGAGCCCGACAGAGCCCGACAGAGCCCGACAGAGCCCGACAGGGCCCGACAGGGCCCTACAGAGCCCCGACAGGGCCCGACAGAGCCCGACAGAGCCCGACAGAGCCCGACAGAGCCCAGTAGAGCCCGACAGAGACCGACAGGGCCCGACAGAGCCCGACAGGGCCCAGTAGAGCCTGACAGAGCCCGATAGAGCCCGACAGGGCCCGACAGGGCCCGACAGGGCCCAGTAGAGCCCGACAGAGCCCGACAGAGCCCAGTAGAGCCCAGTAGAGCCCGACAGAGCCCGACAGAGCCCGACAGGGCCCGACAGGGCCCGACAGAGCCCGACAGAGCCCGACAGAGCCCGACAGGGCCCGACAGGGCCCGACAGAGCCCGACAGGCCCGACAGGGCCCGACAGGGCCCAGTAGAGCCCGAAAGAGCCCGACAGAGCCCAGTAGAGCCCGGTAGACCCCGACAGGGCCCGACAGGGCCCGACAGGGCCCATTAGAGCCCGACAGAGCCCGACAGAGCCTGACAGAGCCCGACAGGGCCCGACAGGGCCCGACAGAGCCCGACAGAGCCCGACAGGGCCCAGTAGAGCCCGACAGAGCCCGACAGAGCCCGACAGAGCCCGACAGGGCCCGACAGGGCCCGACAGAGCCCGACAGAGCCCGACAGGGCCCGACAGAGCCCGACAGGGCCCGACAGGGCCCGACAGGGCCCGACAGGGCCCAGTAGAGCCCGATAGAGCCCGACAGAGCCCGACAGAGCCCGACAGGGCCCGACATAGCCCGACAGGGCCCCACAGAGCCCGACAGAGCCCGACAGAGCCCGACAGGGCCCAGTAGAGCCCGACAGAGCCCGACAGAGCCCGACAGAGCCCGACAGGGACCGACAGAGCCCGACAGAGCCCGACAGGTCCCGACAGGGCCCGACAGAGCCCGACAGAGCCCGACAGAGCCCGACAGGGCCCAGTAGAGCCCGACAGAGCCCAGTAGAGCCCGACAGAGCCCGACAGAGAACGACAGACCCCGACAGGGCCCGACAGAGCCCGACAGAGCCCGACAGGGCCCGACAGAGCCCGACAGGGCCCAGTAGAGCCCGACAGAGCCCGACAAAGCCCGACAGAGCCCGACAGAGCCCAGTAGAGCCCGACAGAGCCCGACAGAGCCCGACAGGGCCCGACAGAGCCCGACAGAGCCCAGTAGAGCCCGACAGAGCCCGTCAGGGCCCGACAGGGCCCGACAGGGCCCATTAGAGCCCGACAGAGCCCGACAGAGCCCGACAGAGCCCGACAGGGCCCGACAGAGCCCGACAGAGCCCGACAGGGCCCGACAGGGCCCGACAGAGCCCGACAGGGCCCGACAGGGCCCAGTAGAGCCCGACAGAGCCCGACAGAGCCCGACAGGGCCCGACAGAGCCCGACAGAGCCCGACAGAGCCCGACAGGGCCCAGTAGAGCCCGACAGAGCCCAGTAGAGCCCAGTAGAGCCCGACAGAGCCCGACAGAGCCCGACAGAGCCCGACAGGGCCCGACAGGGCCCGACAGGGCCCAGTAGAGCCCGACAGAGCCCGACAGGGCCCGACAGAGCCCGACAGAGCCCGACAGGGCCCGACAGAGCCCGACAGGGCCCGACAGAGCCCGACAGAGCCCGACAGGGCCCGACAGAGCCCGACAGGGCCCGACAGGGCCCGACAGAGCCCGACAGAGCCCGACAGGGCCCAGTAGAGCCCGACAGAGCCCGACAGAGCCTGACAGAGCCCGACAGGGCCCGACAGGGCCCGACAGAGCCCGACAGAGCCCGACAGGGCCCGACAGAGCCCGACAGGGCCCGACAGGGCCCGACAGGGCCCAGTAGAGCCCGACAGAGCCCGACAGAGCCCGACAGAGCCCGACAGGGCCCGACAGAGCCCGACAGAGCCCAACAGGGCCCGACAGGGCCCGACAGAGCCCGACAGGGCCCGACAGAGCCCGACAGAGCCCTACAGGGCCCCACAGAGCCCGAAAGACCCCGGCAAAGCCCAGTAGAGCCCGACAGAGCCCGACAGAGCCCGACAGAGCCCGACAGAGCCCAGTAGAGCCCGACAGAGCCCGACAGAGCCCGACAGAGCCCGACAGGGCCCGACAGAGCCCGACAGAGCCCGACAGGGCCCGACAGGGCCCGACAGGGCCCATTAGAGCCCGACAGAGCCCGACAGAGCCCGACAGAGCCCGGACAGGGCCCGACAGGGCCCGACAGAGCCCGACAGAGCCCGACAGGGCCCGACAGGGCCCGACAGGGCCCGACAGGGCCCAGTAGAGCCCGATAGAGCCCGACAGAGCCCGACAGAGCCCGACAGGGACCGACAGAGCCCGACAGGGCCCCACAGAGCCCGACAGAGCCCGACAGAGCCCGACAGGGCCCAGTAGAGCCCGACAGAGCCCGACAGAGCCCGACAGAGCCCGACAGGGACCGACAGAGCCCGACAGAGCCCGACAGGGCCCGACAGGTCCCGACAGGGCCCGACAGAGCCCGACAGAGCCTGACAGGGCCCGACAGAGCCCGACAGAGCCCGACAGAGCCCGACAGGGCCCAGTAGAGCCCGACAGAGCCCCGTAGAGCCCGACAGAGCCCGACAGAGAACGACAGACCCCGACAGGCCCGACAGAGCCCGACAGAGCCCGACAGGGCCCGACAGAGCCCGACAGGGCCCAGTAGAGCCCGACAGAGCCCGACAGAGCCCGACAGAGCCCGACAGAGCCCAGTAGAGCCCGACAGAGCCCGACAGAGCCCGACAGGGCCCGACAGAGCCCGACAGAGCCCAGTAGAGCCCGACAGAGCCCGTCAGGGCCCGACAGGGCCCGACAGGGCCCAGTAGAGCCCGACAGAGCCCGACAGAGCCCAGTAGAGCCCAGTAGAGCCCGACAGAGCCCGACAGAGCCCGACAGAGCCCGACAGGGCCCGACAGAGCCCGACAGAGCCCGACAGGGCCCGACAGGGCCCGACAGAGCCCGACAGGGCCCGACAGGGCCCAGTAGAGCCCGACAGAGCCCGACAGAGCCCGACAGAGCCCGACAGGGCCCGACAGGGCCCGACAGAGCCCGACAGGGCCCAGTAGAGCCCGACAGAGCCCAGTAGAGCCCAGTAGAGCCCGACAGAGCCCGACAGAGCCCGACAGGGCCCGACAGGGCCCGACAGAGCCCGACAGGGCCCGACAGGGCCCGACAGGGCCCGACAGGGCCCAGTAGAGCCCGACAGAGCCCGACAGAGCCCGACAGAGCCCGACAGAGCCCGACAGGGCCCGACAGGGCCCGACAGAGCCCGACAGGGCCCGACAGAGCCCGACAGAGCCCGACAGAGCCCTACAGGGCCCCACAGAGCCCGAAAGAGCCCGACAAAGCCCAGTAGAGCCCGACAGAGCCCGACAGAGCCCGACAGAGCCCAGTAGAGCCCGACAGAGCCCGACAGAGCCCGACAGAGCCCGACAGGGCCCGACAGGGCCCGACAGAGCCCGACAGAGCCCGACAGAGCCCGACAGGGCCCAGTAGAGCCCGACAGAGCCCGACAGAGCCCGACAGAGCCCAGTAGAGCCCGACAGAGCCCGACAGAGCCCGACAGGGCCCGACAGGGCCCGACAGAGCCCGACAGAGCCCGACAGGGCCCGACAGGGCCCGACAGAGCCCAGTAGAGCCCGACAGAGCCCGACAGAGCCCGACAGAGCCCGACAGGGCCCGACAGGGCCCTACAGAGCCCGACAGGGCCCGACAGAGCCCGACAGAGCCCGACAGAGCCCGACAGAGCCCAGTAGAGCCCGACAGAGACCGACAGGGCCCGACAGAGCCCGACAGGGCCCAGTAGAGCCCGACAGAGCCCGATAGAGCCCGACAGGGCCCGACAGGGCCCGACAGGGCCCAGTAGAGCCCGACAGAGCCCGACAGAGCCCAGTAGAGCCCAGTAGAGACCGACAGAGCCCGACAGAGCCCGACAGGGCCCGACAGGGCCCGACAGAGCCCGACAGAGCCCGACAGAGCCCGACAGGGCCCGACAGAGCCCGACAGGGCCCGACAGGGCCCGACAGGGCCCAGTAGAGCCCGAAAGAGCCCGACAGAGCCCAGTAGAGCCCAGTAGAGCCCGACAGGGCCCGACAGGGCCCGACAGGGCCCATTAGAGCCCGACAGAGCCCGACAGAGCCTGACAGAGCCCGACAGGGCCCGACAGGGCCCGACAGAGCCCGACAGAGCCCGACAGGGCCCAGTAGAGCCCGACAGAGCCCGACAGAGCCTGACAGAGCCCGACAGGGCCCGACAGGGCCCGACAGAGCCCGACAGGGCCCCGACAGGGCCCGACAGAGCCCGACAGAGCCCGACAGGGCCCGACAGGGCCCGACAGAGCCGACAGAGCCAGACAGGGCCCGACAGAGCCCGACAGGGCCCGACAGGGCCCGACAGGGCCCGACAGGGCCCAGTAGAGCCCGATAGAGCCCGACAGAGCCCGACAGAGCCCGACAGGGCCCGACATAGCCCGACAGGGCCCCACAGAGCCCGACAGAGCCCGACAGAGCCCGACAGGGCCCAGTAGAGCCCGACAGAGCCCGACAGAGCCCGACAGAGCCCGACAGGGACCGACAGAGCCCGACAGAGCCCGACAGGTCCCGACAGGGCCCGACAGAGCCCGACAGAGCCCGACAGAGCCCGACAGGGCCGAGTAGAGCCCGACAGAGCCCAGTAGAGCCCGACAGAGCCCGACAGAGAACGACAGACCCCGACAGGGCCCGACAGAGCCCGACAGAGCCCGACAGGGCCCGACAGAGCCCGACAGGGCCCAGTAGAGCCCGACAGAGCCCGACAAAGCCCGACAGAGCCCGACAGAGCCCAGTAGAGCCCGACAGAGCCCGACAGAGCCCGACAGGGCCCGACAGAGCCCGACAGAGCCCAGTAGAGCCCGACAGAGCCCGTCAGGGCCCGACAGGGCCCGACAGGGCCCAGTAGAGCCCGACAGAGCCCGACAGAGCCCGACAGAGCCCGACAGGGAACGACAGAGCCCGACAGAGCCCGACAGGGCCCGACAGGGCCCGACAGAGCCCGACAGGGCCCGACAGGGCCCAGTAGAGCCCGACAGAGCCCGACAGAGCCCGACAGGGCCCGACAGAGCCCGACAGAGCCCGACAGAGCCCGACAGGGCCCAGTAGAGCCCGACAGAGCCCAGTAGAGCCCAGTAGAGCCCGACAGAGCCCGACAGAGCCCGACAGAGCCTGACAGGGCCCGACAGGGCCCGACAGGGCCCAGTAGGGCCCGACAGGGCCCGACAGGGCCCAGTAGAGCCCGACAGAGCCCGACAGGGCCCGACAGAGCCCGACAGAGCCCGACAGGGCCCGACAGAGCCCGACAGAGCCCGACAGAGCCCGACAGGGCCCGACAGAGCCCGACAGAGCCCGACAGGGCCCGACAGAGCCCGACAGGGCCCGACAGGGCCCGACAGAGCCCGACAGAGCCCGACAGGGCCCAGTAGAGCCCGACAGAGCCCGACAGAGCCCGACAGAGCCCGACAGGGCCCGACAGGGCCCGACAGAGCCCGACAGAGCCCGACAGGGCCCGACAGAGCCCGACAGGGCCCGACAGGGCCCGACAGGGCCCGACAGGGCCCAGTAGAGCCCGACAGAGCCCGACAGAGCCCGACAGAGCCCGACAGGGCCCGACAGAGCCCGACAGAGCCCGACAGGGCCCGACAGGGCCCGACAGAGCCCGACAGGGCCCGACAGAGCCCGACAGAGCCCTACAGGGCCCACAGAGCCCGAAAGAACCCGACAAAGCCCAGTAGAGCCCGACAGAGCCCGACAGAGCCCGACAGAGCCCGACAGAGCCCAGTAGAGCCCGACAGAGCCCGACAGAGCCCGACAGAGCCCGACAGGGCCCGACAGAGCCCGACAGAGCCCGACAGGCCCGACAGGGCCCGACAGAGCCCGACAGGGCCCGACAGGGTACGACAGAGCCCGACAGGGCCCGACAGGGCCCAGTAGAGCCCGACAGAGCCCGACAGAGCCCGACAGAGCCCGACAGGGCCCGACAGGGCCCAGTAGAGCCCGACAGAGCCCGACAGAGCCCGACAGAGCCCAGTAGAGCCCAGTAGAGCCCGACAGAGCCCGACACAGCCCGACAGAGCCCGACAGAGCCCGACAGGGCCCGACAGAGCCCGACAGGGCCCGACAGAGCCCGACAGAGGCCCGACAGAGCCCGACAGGGCCCGACAGAGCCCGACAGAGCCCGACAGGGGCCCAGTAGAGACCGACAGAGCCCGACAGAGCCCGACAGAGCCCGACAGAACCCGACAGGGCCCAGTAGAGCCCGACAGAGCCCGACAGGGCCCGACAGAGCCCGACAGAGCCCGACAGAGCCCGACAGCGCCCGACAGGGCCCAGTAGAGCCCGACAGAGCCCGACAGAGCCCGACAGAGCCCGACAGGGCCCGACAGAGCCCGACAGAGCCCGACAGGGCCCAGTAGAGCCCGACAGAGCCCAACAGGGCCCGACAGAGCCCGACAGAGCCCGACAGGGCCCAGTAGAGCCCGACAGAGCCCGACAGAGCCCGACAGAGCCCGACAGGTCCCGACAGAGCCCGACAGAGCCCGACAGAGCCCAGTAGAGCCCGACAGAGCCCGACAGAGCCCGACAGGGCCCGACAGGGCCCGACAGAGCCCAGTAGAGCCCGACAGAGCCCGTCAGGGCCCGACAGGGCCCGACAGGGCCCAGTAGAGCCCGACAGAGCCCGACAGAGCCCGGCAGAGCCCGACAGGGCCCGACAGGGCCCGACAGGGCCCAGTAGAGCCGACAGAGCCCGACAGGGCCCGACAGAGCCCGACAGAGCCCGACAGGGCCTGACAGAGCCCGACAGAGCCCGACAGGGCCCGACAGAGCCCGACAGAGCCCGACAGGGCCCGACAGAGCCCGGCAGGGCCCGACAGAGCCCGACAGAGCCCGACAGGGCCCGACAGAGCCCGACAGGGCCCGACAGGGCCCGACAGAGCCCGACAGAGCCCGACAGGGCCCAGTAGAGCCCGACAGAGCCCGACAGAGCCCGACAGAGCCCGACAGGGCCGACAGGGCCCGACAGAGCCCGACAGAGCCCGACAGGGCCCGACAGAGCCCGACAGGGCCCGACAGGGCCCGACAGGGCCCGACAGGGCCCAGTAGAGCCCGACAGAGCCCGACAGAGCCCGACAGAGCCGACAGGGCCCGACAGAGCCCGACAGAGCCCGACAGGGCCCGACAGGGCCCGACAGAGCCCGACAGGGCCCGACAGAGCCCGACAGAGCCCTACAGGGCCCCACAGAGCCCGAAAGAGCCCGACAAAGCCCAGTAGAGCCCGACAGAGCCCGACAGAGCCCGACAGAGCCCGACAGAGCCCAGTAGAGCCCGACAGAGCCCGACAGAGCCCGACAGAGCCCGACAGAGCCCGACAGGGCCCGACAGAGCCCGACAGAGCCCGACAGGGCCCAGTAGAGCCCGACAGAGCCCGACAGAGCCCGACAGAGCCCGACAGGGCCCGACAGGGTACGACAGAGCCCGACAGGGCCCGACAGGGCCCAGTAGAGCCCGACAGAGCCCGACAGAGCCCGACAGGGCCCAGTAGAGCCCGACAGAGCCCGACAGAGCCCGACAGAGCCCAGTAGAGCTCACTAGAGCCCGACAGAGCCCGACACAGCCCGACAGAGCCCGGACACAGCCCCGACAGGGCCCGACAGAGCCCGACAGGGCCCGACAGAGCCCGACAGAGCCCGACAGAGCCCGACAGGGCCCGACAGAGCCCGACAGAGCCCGACAGGGCCCAGTAGAGACCGACAGAGCCCGACAGAGCCCGACAGAACCCGACAGGGCCCAGTAGAGCCCGACAGAGCCCGACAGGGCCCGACAGAGCCCGACAGAGCCCGACAGAGCCCGACAGCGCCCGACAGGGCCCAGTAGAGCCCGACAGAGCCCGACAGAGCCCGACAGAGCCCTACAGGGCCCCACAGAGCCCGAAAGAGCCCGACAAAGCCCAGTAGAGCCCGACAGAGCCCGACAGAGCCCGACAGAGCCCGTCAGAGCCCAGTAGAGCCCGACAGAGCCCGACAGAGCCCGACAGAGCCCGACAGAGCCCAGTAGAGCCCGACAGAGCCCGACAGAGCCCAACAGAGCCCGACAGGGCCCGACAGAGCCCGACAGAGCCCGACAGGCCCGACAGGGCCCGACAGAGCCCGAGAGGGCCCGACAGGGTACGACAGAGCCCGACAGGGCCCGACAGGGCCCAGTAGAGGCCCGACAGAGCCCGACAGAGCCCGACAGAGCCCGACAGGGCCCGACAGGGCCCAGTAGAGCCCGACAGAGCCCGACAGAGCCCGACAGAGCCCAGTAGAGCCCAGTAGAGCCCGACAGAGCCCGACACAGCCCGACAGAGCCCGACAGCCCGACAGGGCCCGACAGAGCCCGACAGGGCCCGACAGAGCCCGACCTGGGCCGACAGAGCCCGACAGAGCCCGACAGGGCCGACAGAGCCCGACAGAGCCCGACAGGGCCCAGTAGAGACCGACAGAGCCCGACAGAGCCCGACAGAGCCCGACAGAACCCGACAGGGCCCAGTAGAGCCCGACAGAGCCCGACAGGGCCCGACAGAGCCCGACAGAGCCCGACAGAGCCCGACAGCGCCCGACAGGGCCCAGTAGAGCCCGACAGAGCCCGACAGAGCCCGACAGAGCCCGACAGGGCCCGACAGAGCCCGACAGAGCCCGACAGGGCCCAGTAGAGCCCGACAGAGCCCAACAGGGCCCGACAGAGCCCGACAGAACCCGACAGGGCCCAGTAGAGCCCGACAGAGCCCGACAGGGCCCGACAGAGCCCGACAGAGCCCGACAGAGCCCGACAGGCCCGACAGGGCCCGACAGAGCCCGACAGGGCCCGACAGGGTACGACAGAGCCCGACAGGGCCCGACAGGGCCCAGTAGAGCCCGACAGAGCCCGACAGAGCCCGACAGAGCCCGACAGGGCCCGACAGGGCCCAGTAGAGCCCGACAGAGCCCGACAGAGCCCGACAGAGCCCAGTAGAGCCCAGTAGAGCCCGACAGAGCCCGACACAGCCCGACAGAGCCCGACAGAGCCCGACAGGCCCGACAGAGCCCGACAGGGCCCGACAGAGCCCGACAGAGCCCGACAGAGCCCGACAGGGCCCGACAGAGCCCGACAGAGCCCGACAGGGCCCAGTAGAGACCGACAGAGCCCGACAGAGCCCGACAGAGCCCGACAGAACCCGACAGGGCCCAGTAGAGCCCGACAGAGCCCGACAGGGCCCGACAGAGCCCGACAGAGCCCGACAGAGCCCGACAGCGCCCGACAGGGCCCAGTAGAGCCCGACAGAGCCCGACAGAGCCCGACAGAGCCCGACAGGGCCCGACAGAGCCCGACAGAGCCCGACAGGGCCCAGTAGAGCCCGACAGAGCCCAACAGGGCCCGACAGAGCCCGACAGAGCCCGACAGGGCCCAGTAGAGCCCGACAGAGCCCGACAGAGCCCGACAGAGCCCGACAGGTCCCGACAGAGCCCGACAGAGCCCGACAGAGCCCAGTAGAGCCCGACAGAGCCCGACAGAGCCCGACAGGGCCCGACAGGGCCCGACAGGGCCCGACAGAGCCCAGTAGAGCCCGACAGAGCCCGTCAGGGCCCGACAGGGCCCGACAGGGCCCAGTAGAGCCCGACAGAGCCCGACAGAGCCCGGCAGAGCCCGACAGGGCCCGACAGGGCCCGACAGGGCCCAGTAGAGCCCGACAGAGCCCGACAGGGCCCGACAGAGCCCGACAGAGCCCGACAGGGCCTGACAGAGCCCGACAGAGCCCGACAGAGCCCGACAGAGCCCGACAGAGCCCGACAGGGCCCGACAGAGCCCGACAGAGCCCGACAGGTCCCGACAGAGCCCGACAGGGCCCGACAGAGCCCGACAGAGCCCGACAGGGCCCGACAGAGCCCGACAGGGCCCGACAGGGCCCGACAGAGCCCGACAGAGCCCGACAGGGCCCAGTAGAGCCCGACAGAGCCCGACAGAGCCCGACAGGGCCCGACAGGGCCCGACAGAGCCCGACAGAGCCCGACAGGGCCCGACAGAGCCCGACAGGGCCCGACAGGGCCCGACAGGGCCCGACAGGGCCCAGTAGAGCCCGACAGAGCCCGACAGAGCCCGACAGAGCCCGACAGGGCCCGACAGAGCCCGACAGAGCCCGACAGGGCCCGACAGGGCCCGACAGAGCCCGACAGGGCCCGACAGAGCCCGACAGAGCCCTACAGGGCCCCACAGAGCCCGAAAGAGCCCGACAAAGCCCAGTAGAGCCCGACAGAGCCCGACAGAGCCCGACAGAGCCCGACAGAGCCCAGTAGAGCCCGACAGAGCCCGACAGAGCCCGACAGAGCCCGACAGAGCCCGACAGGGCCCGACAGAGCCCGACAGAGCCCGACAGGGCCCAGTAGAGCCCGACAGAGCCCGACAGAGCCCGACAGAGCCCGACAGGGCCCGACAGGGTACGACAGAGCCCGACAGGGCCCGACAGGGCCCAGTAGAGCCCGACAGAGCCCGACAGAGCCCGACAGGGCCCAGTAGAGCCCGACAGAGCCCGACAGAGCCCGACAGAGCCCAGTAGAGCCCAGTAGAGCCCGACAGAGCCCGACACAGCCCGACAGACCCCGACACAGCCCGACAGGGCCCGACAGAGCCCGACAGGGCCCGACAGAGCCCGACAGAGCCCGACAGAGCCCGACAGGGCCCGACAGAGCCCGACAGAGCCCGACAGGGCCCAGTAGAGACCGACAGAGGCCGACAGAGCCCGACAGAACCCGACAGGGCCCAGTAGAGCCCGACAGAGCCCGACAGGGCCCGACAGAGCCCGACAGAGCCCGACAGAGCCCGACAGCGCCCGACAGGGCCCAGTAGAGCCCGACAGAGCCCGACAGAGCCCGGACAGAGCCCTACAGGGCCCCACAGAGCCCGAAAGAGCCCGACAAAGCCCAGTAGAGCCCGACAGGCCCGACAGAGCCCGACAGAGCCCGACAGAGCCCAGTAGAGCCCGACAGAGCCCGACAGAGCCCGACAGAGCCCGACAGAGCCCGACAGGGCCCGACAGAGCCCGACAGAGCCCGACAGGGCCCAGTAGAGCCCGACAGAGCCCGACAGAGCCCGACAGAGCCCGACAGGGCCCGACAGGGTACGACAGAGCCCGACAGGGCCCGACAGGGCCCAGTAGAGCCCGACAGAGCCCCGACAGAGCCCGACAGGGCCCAGTAGAGCCCGACAGAGCCCGACAGAGCCCGACAGAGCCCAGTAGAGCCCAGTAGAGCCCGACAGAGCCCGACACAGCCCGACAGAGCCCGACACAGCCCGACAGGGCCCGACAGAGCCCGACAGGGCCCGACAGAGCCCGACAGAGCCCGACAGAGCCCGACAGGGCCCGACAGAGCCCGACAGAGCCCGACAGGGCCCAGTAGAGACCGACAGAGCCCGACAGAGCCCGACAGAACCCGACAGGGCCCAGTAGAGCCCGACAGAGCCCGACAGGGCCCGACAGAGCCCGACAGAGCCCGACAGAGCCCGACAGCGCCCGACAGGGCCCAGTAGAGCCCGACAGAGCCCGACAGAGCCCGACAGAGCCCGACAGGGCCCGACAGAGCCCGACAGAGCCCGACAGGGCCCGACAGGGCCCAGTAGAGCCCGACAGAGCCCAACAGGGCCGACAGAGCCCGACAGAGCCCGACAGGGCCCAGTAGAGCCCGACAGAGCCCGACAGAGCCCGACAGAGCCCGACAGGGCCCGACAGAGCCCGACAGAGCCCGACAGTGCCCAGTAGACCCCGGCAGAGCCCGACAGAGCCCGACAGGGCCCGACAGGGCCCGACAGAGCCCAGTAGAGCCCGACAGAGCCCGTCAGGGCCCGACAGGGCCCGACAGGGCCCAGTAGAGCCCGACAGAGCCCGACAGAGCCCAGTAGAGCCCAGTAGAGCCCGACAGAGCCCGACAGAGCCCGACAGGGCCCGACAGAGCCCGACAGAGCCCGACAGGGCCCGACAGGGCCCGATAGAGCCCGACAGGGCCCGACAGGGCCCAGTAGAGCCCGACAGAGCCCGACAGAGCCCGACAGAGCCCGACAGGGCCCGACAGGGCCCGACAGAGCCCGACAGATCCCGACAGAGCCCGACAGGGCCCAGTAGAGCCCGACAGAGCCCAGTAGAGCCCAGTAGAGCCCGACAGAGCCCGACAGAGCCCGACAGAGCCCGACAGGGCCCGACAGGGCCCGACAGGGCCCAGTAGAGCCCGACAGAGCCCGACAGGGCCCGACAGAGCCCGACAGAGCCCGACAGGGCCCGACAGAGCCCGACAGGGCCCGACCAGAGCCCGACAGAGCCCGACAGGGCCCGACAGAGCCCGACAGGGCCCGACAGAGCCCGACAGAGCCCGACAGGGCCCGACAGGGCCCGACAGAGCCCGACAGAGCCCGACAGGGCCCAGTAGAGCCCGACAGAGCCCGACAGAGCCCGACAGAGCCCGACAGGGCCCGACAGGGCCCGACAGAGCCGACAGGGCCCGACAGAGCCCGACAGGGCCCGACAGGGCCCGACAGGGCCCAGTAGAGCCCGACAGGGCCCCGACAGAGCCCGACAGAGCCCGACAGAGTCCGACAGGGCCCGACAGAGCCCGACAGAGCCCGACAGGGCCCTACAGGGCCCGACAGAGCCCGACAGGGCCCGACAGGGCCCGACAGAGCCCTACAGGGCCCCACAGAGCCCGAAAGAGCCCGACAAAGCCCAGTAGAGCCCGACAGAGCCCGACAGAGCCCGACAGAGCCCAGTAGAGCCCGACAGAGCCCGACAGAGCCCGACAGGGCCCGACAGGGCCCGACAGGGCCCGACAGAGCCCGACAGAGCCCGACAGAGCCCGACAGAGCCCGACAGAGCCCAGTAGAGCCCGACAGAGCCCGACAGAGCCCGACAGAGCCCGACAGGGCCCGACAGGGCCCGACAGAGCCCGACAGAGCCCGACAGGGCCCGACAGGGCCCGACAGAGCCCAGTAGAGCCCGACAGAGCCCGACAGAGCCCGACAGAGCCCGACAGGGCCCCGACAGGGCCCTACAGAGCCCGACAGGGCCCGACCGACAGAGCCCGACAGAGCCCGACAGAGCCCGACAGAGCCCAGTAGAGCCCGACAGAGCCCGACAGGGCCCGACAGAGCCCGACAGGGCCCAGTAGAGCCCGACAGAGCCCGATAGAGCCCGACAGGGCCCGACAGGGCCCGACAGGGCCCAGTAGAGCCCGACAGAGCCCGACAGAGCCCAGTAGAGCCCAGTAGAGCCCGACAGAGCCCGACAGAGCCCGACAGGGCCCGACAGGGCCCGACAGAGCCCGACAGAGCCCGACAGAGCCCGACAGGGCCCGACAGGGCCCGACAGAGCCCGACAGGGCCCGACAGGGCCCGACAGGGCCCAGTAGAGCCCGAAAGAGCCCGACAGAGCCCAGTAGAGCCCAGTAGAGCCCGACAGGGACCGACAGGGCCCGACAGGGCCCATTAGAGCCCGACAGAGCCCGACAGAGCCTGACAGAGCCCGACAGGGCCCGACAGGGCCCGACAGAGCCTGACAGAGCCCGACAGGGCCCAGTAGAGCCCGACAGAGCCCGACAGAGCCCGACAGAGCCCGACAGGGCCCGACAGGGCCCGACAGAGCCCGACAGAGCCCGACAGGGCCCGACAGAGCCCGACAGGGCCCGACAGGGCCCGACAGGGCCCAGTAGAGCCCGATAGAGCCCGACAGAGCCCGACAGAGCCCGACAGGGCCCGACATAGCCCGACAGGGCCCCACAGAGCCCGACAGAGCCCGACAGAGCCCGACAGGGCCCAGTAGAGCCCGACAGAGCCCGACAGAGCCCGACAGAGCCCGACAGGGCCCGACAGAGCCCGACAGAGCCCGACAGAGCCCGACAGGGCCCAGTAGAGCCCGACAGAGCCCAGTAGAGCCCGACAGAGCCCGACAGAGAACGACAGACCCCGACAGGGCCCGACAGAGCCCGACAGAGCCCGACAGGGCCCGACAGAGCCCGACAGGGCCCAGTAGAGCCCGACAGAGCCCGACAAAGCCCGACAGAGCCCGACAGAGCCCAGTAGAGCCCGACAGAGCCCGACAGAGCCCGACAGAGCCCAGTAGAGCCCGACAGAGCCCGTCAGGGCCCGACAGGGCCCGACAGGGCCCAGTAGAGCCCGACAGAGCCCGACAGAGCCCGACAGAGCCCGACAGGGCCCGACAGAGCCCGACAGAGCCCGACAGGGCCCGACAGGGCCCGACAGAGCCCGACAGGGCCCGACAGGGCCCAGTAGAGCCCGACAGAGCCTGACAGAGCCCGACAGGGCCCGACAGGGCCCGAAAGGGCCCGACAGAGCCCGACAGAGCCCGACAGGGCCCAGTAGAGCCCGACAGAGCCCAGTAGAGCCCAGTAGAGCCCGACAGAGCCCGACAGAGCCCGACAGAGCCCGACAGGACCCGACAGGGCCCGACAGGGCCCAGTAGAGCCCGACAGAGCCCGACAGGGCCCGACAGAGCCCGACAGAGCCCGACAGGGCCCGACAGAGCCCGACAGAGCCCGACAGGGCCCGACAGAGCCCGACAGAGCCCGACAGAGCCCGACAGGGCCCGACAGAGCCCGACAGGGCCCGACAGAGCCCGACAGAGCCCGACAGGGCCCGACAGGGCCCGACAGAGCCCGACAGAGCCCGACAGGGCCCAGTAGAGCCCGACAGAGCCCGACAGAGCCCGACAGAGCCCGACAGGGCCCGACAGGGCCCGACAGAGCCCGACAGAGCCCGACAGAGCCCGACAGGGCCCGACAGGGCCCGACAGAGCCCGACAGGGCCCGACAGGGCCCGACAGGGCCCAGTAGAGCCCGACAGAGCCCGACAGAGCCCGACAGAGCCCGACAGGGCCCGACAGAGCCCGACAGAGCCCGACAGGGCCCGACAGAGCCCGACAGAGCCCTACAGGGCCCCACAGAGCCCGAAAGAGCCCGACAAAACCCAGTAGAGCCCGACAGAGCCCGACAGAGCCCGACAGAGCCCGACAGAGCCCAGTAGAGCCCGACAGAGCCCGACAGAGCCCGACAGAGCCCGACAGAGCCCGACAGAGCCCGACAGGGCCCGACAGGGCCCGACAGAGCCCGACAGGGCCCGACAGGGCCCGACAGGGTACGACAGAGCCCGACAGGGCCCGACAGGGCCCAGTAGAGCCCGACAGAGCCCGACAGAGCCCGACAGAGCCCGACAGGGCCCGACAGGGCCCAGTAGAGCCCGACAGAGCCCGACAGAGCCCGACAGAGCCCAGTAGAGCCCAGTAGAGCCCGACAGAGCCCGACACAGCCCGACAGAGCCCGACAGAGCCCGACAGGGCCCGACAGAGCCCGACAGAGCCCGACAGAGCCCGACAGGGCCCGACAGAACCCGACAGAGCCCGACAGGGCCCAGTAGAGACCGACAGAGCCCGACAGAGCCCGACAGAACCCGACAGGGCCCAGTAGAGCCCGACAGAGCCCGACAGGGCCCCGACAGAGCCCGACAGAGCCCGACAGAGCCCGACAGCGCCCGACAGGGCCCAGTAGAGCCCGACAGAGCCCGACAGAGCCCGACAGAGCCCGACAGGGCCCGACAGAGCCCGACAGGGCCCGACAGGGCCCGACAGGGCCCAGTAGAGCCCGACAGAGCCCAACAGGGCCCGACAGAGCCCGACAGAGCCCGACAGGGCCCAGTAGAGCCCGACAGAGCCCGACAGAGCCCGACAGAGCCCGACAGGGCCCGACAGAGCCCGACAGAGCCCGACAGGGCCCGACAGAGCCCGACAGAGCCCGACAGGGCCCGACAGAGCCCGACAGAGCCCGACAGGGCCCAGTAGAGCCCGACAGAGCCCGACAGAGCCCGACAGAGCCCGACAGAGCCCAGTAGAGCCCGACAGAGCCCGACAGAGCCCGACAGAGGCCGACAGGGCCCGACAGAGCCCGACAGGGCCCGACAGGGCCCGACAGAGCCCGACAGGGCCCGACAGAGCCCAGTAGAGCCCGACAGAGCCCGACAGGGCCCGACAGAGCCCGACAGGGCCCAGTAGAGCCCGACAGAGCCCGATAGAGCCCGACAGGGCCCGACAGGGCCCGACAGGGCCCAGTAGAGCCCGACAGAGCCCGACAGAGCCCAGTAGAGCCCAGTAGAGCCCGACAGAGCCCGACAGAGCCCGACAGGGCCCGACAGAGCCCGACAGAGCCCGACAGAGCCCGACAGGGCCCGACAGGGCCCGACAGAGCCCGACAGAGCCCGACAGGGCCCGACAGGGCCCAGTAGAGCCCGAAAGAGCCCGACAGAGCCCAGTAGAGCCCAGTAGAGCCCGACAGGGCCCGACAGGGCCCGACAGGGCCCATTAGAGCCCGACAGAGCCCGACAGAGCCTGACAGAGCCCGACAGGGCCCGACAGGGCCCGACAGAGCCCGACAGAGCCCGACAGGGCCCAGTAGAGCCCGACAGAGCCCGACAGAGCCTGACAGAGCCTGACAGAGCCCGACAGAGCCCGACAGGGCCCGACAGAGCCCGACAGAGTCCGACAGGGCCCGACAGAGCCCGACAGAGCCCGACAGGGCCCAGTAGAGCCCGACAGAGCCCGACAGAGCCCGACAGAGCCCAGTAGAGCCCGACAGAGCCCGACAGAGCCCGACAGGGCCCGACAGGGCCCGACAGAGCCCGACAGAGCCCGACAGGGCCCGGCAGAGCCCGACAGGGCCCAGTAGAGCCCGAGAGCCCGATAGAGCCCGACAGGGCCCGACAGGGCCCAGTAGAGCCCGACAGAGCCCGACAGAGCCCAGTAGAGCCCAGTAGAGCCCGACAGAGCCCGACAGAGCCCGACAGAGCCCGACAGGGCCCGACAGAGCCCGACAGAGCCCGACAGGGCCCGACAGGGCCCGACAGGGCCCAGTAGAGCCCAAAAGAGCCCGACAGAGCCCAGTAGAGCCCAGTAGAGCCCGACAGGGCCCGACAGGGCCCGACAGGGCCCATTAGAGCCCGACAGAGCCCGACAGAGCCTGACAGAGCCCGACAGGGCCCGACAGGGCCCGACAGAGCCCGACAGGGCCCGACAGGGCCCGACAGGGCCCGACAGAGCCCGACAGGGCCCAGTAGAGCCCGATAGAGCCCGACAGAGCCCGACAGAGCCCGACAGGGCCCGACAGAGCCCGACAGAGCCGACAGAGCGACCGGGCCTGACAGGGCCCGACAGAGCCCGACAGGGCCCGATAGAGCCCGACAGGGCCCGACAGGGCCCGACAGAGCCCGACAGAGCCCGACAGGGCCCGACAGAGCCCGACAGAGCCCGACAGAGCCCGACAGGGCCCAGTAGAGCCCAGCAGAGCCCAGTTGAGCCCAGTAGAGCCCGACAGAGCCCGACAGAGCCCGACAGAGCCCGACAGGGCCCGACAGGGCCCGACAGGGCCCAGTAGAGCCCGACAGAGCCCGACAGGGCCCGACAGAACCCGAACAGAGCCCGACAGAGCCCGACAGAGCCCGACAGGGCCCAGTAGAGCCCGACAGAGCCCGACAGAGCCCGACAGAGCCCGACAGGGCCCGACAGAGCCCGACAGAGCCCAACAGGGCCCGACAGGGCCCGACAGAGCCCGACAGGGCCCGACAGAGCCCGACAGAGCCCGACAGAGCCCGACAGGGCCCGACAGAGCCCAGTAGAGCCCGACAGAGCCCGACAGAGCCCGACAGAGCCCGACAGGGCCCGACAGGGCCCTACAGAGCCCGATAGAGCCCGACAGGGCCCGACAGGGCACGACAGGGCCCGACAGAGCCCAGTAGAGCCCGACAGAGCCCGACAGGGCCCAGTAGAGCCCGACGGAGCCCGACAGAGCCCGACAGAGCCCGACAGGGCCCGACAGGGCCCGATAGAGCCCGACAGAGCCCGACAGGGCCCGACAGGGCCCAGTAGAGCCCGACAGGGCCCGACAGAGCCCGACAGAGCCCGACAGAGCCCGACAGAGCCCAGTAGAGCCCGACAGAGCCCGACAGAGCCCGACAGAGCCCGACAGGGCCCGACAGGGCCCGACAGAGCCCGACAGAGCCCAGTAGAGCCCGACAGAGCCCGACAGAGCCCGACAGAGCCCGACAGGGCCCGACAGGGCCCGACAGGGCCCGACAGAGCCCGACAGGGCCCGACAGAGCCCGACAGAGCCCAGTAGAGCCCGACAGAGCCCGACAGAGCCCGACAGAGCCCGACAGGGCCCGACAGGGCCCGACAGGGCCCAGTAGAGCCCGACAGAGCCCGACAGAGCCCGACAGAGCCCGACAGGGCCCGACAGAGCCCGACAGGGCCCGACAGGGCCCGACAGGGCCCGACAGAGCCCAGTAGAGCCCGACAGAGACCGACAGAGCCCGACAGAGCCCGACAGGGCCCGACAGGGCCCAGTAGAGCCCGACAGAGCCCGACAGAGCCCGACAGGGCCCGACAGGGCCCGACAGAGCCCGACAGAGCCCGACAGGGCCCGACAGGGCCCGACAGAGCCCGACAGGGCCCGACAGGGTACGATAGAGCCCGACAGGGCCCGACAGGGCCCAGTAGAGCCCGACAGAGCCCGACAGAGCCCGACAGAGCCCGACAGGGCCCACGACAGGGCCCAGTAGATCCGGACAGAGCCCGACAGAGCCCGACAGAGCCTGACAGAGCCCGACAGGGCCCGACAGAGCCCGACAGGGCCCGACAGAGCCCGACAGAGCCCGACAGAGCCCGACAGGGCCCGACAGAGCCCGACAGAGCCCGACAGAGCCCGACAGGGCCCAGTAGAGCCCGACAGAGCCCGACAGAGCCCGACAGAACCCGACAGGGCCCAGTAGAGCCCGACAGAGCCCGACAGGGCCCGACAGAGCCCGACAGGGACCGACAGAGCCCGACAGAGCCCGACAGAGCCCGACAGAGCCCGACAGGGCCCGACAGAGCCCGACAGGGCCCGACAGAGCCCGACAGAGCCCGACAGGGCCCGACAGGGCCCGACAGAGCCCGACAGAGCCCGACAGGGCCCAGTAGAGCCCGACAGAGCCCGACAGAGCCCGACAGAGCCCGACAGGGCCCGACAGGGCCCGACAGAGCCCGACAGAGCCCGACAGAGCCCGACAGGGCCCGACAGGGCCCGACAGAGCCCGACAGGGCCCGACAGGGCCCGACAGGGCCCAGTAGAGCCCGACAGAGCCCGACAGAGCCCGACAGAGCCCGACAGGGCCCGACAGAGCCCGACAGAGCCCGACAGGGCCCGACAGAGCCCGACAGAGCCCTACAGGGCCCCACAGAGCCCGAAAGAGCCCGACAAAACCCAGTAGAGCCCGACAGAGCCCGACAGAGCCCGACAGAGCCCGACAGAGCCCAGTAGAGCCCGACAGAGCCCGACAGAGCCCGACAGAGCCCGACAGAGCCCGACAGAGCCCGACAGGGCCCGACAGGGCCCGACAGAGCCCGACAGGGCCCGACAGGGCCCGACAGGGTACGACAGAGCCCGACAGGGCCCGACAGGGCCCAGTAGAGCCCGACAGAGCCCGACAGAGCCCGACAGAGCCCGACAGGGCCCGACAGGGCCCAGTAGAGCCCGACAGAGCCCGACAGAGCCCGACAGAGCCCAGTAGAGCCCAGTAGAGCCCGACAGAGCCCGACACAGCCCGACAGAGCCCGACAGAGCCCGACAGGGCCCGACAGAGCCCGACAGAGCCCGACAGAGCCCGACAGGGCCCGACAGAACCCGACAGAGCCCGACAGGGCCCAGTAGAGACCGACAGAGCCCGACAGAGCCCGACAGAACCCGACAGGGCCCAGTAGAGCCCGACAGAGCCCGACAGGGCCCGACAGAGCCCGACAGAGCCCGACAGAGCCCGACAGCGCCCGACAGGGCCCAGTAGAGCCCGACAGAGCCCGACAGAGCCCGACAGAGCCCGACAGGGCCCGACAGAGCCCGACAGGGCCCGACAGGGCCCGACAGGGCCCAGTAGAGCCCGACAGAGCCCAACAGGGCCCGACAGAGCCCGACAGAGCCCGACAGGGCCCAGTAGAGCCCGACAGAGCCCGACAGAGCCCGACAGAGCCCGACAGGGCCCGACAGAGCCCGACAGAGCCCGACAGGGCCCGACAGAGCCCGACAGAGCCCGACAGGGCCCGACAGAGCCCGACAGAGCCCGACAGGGCCCAGTAGAGCCCGACAGAGCCCGACAGAGCCCGACAGAGCCCGACAGAGCCCAGTAGAGCCCGACAGAGCCCGACAGAGCCCGACAGAGGCCGACAGGGCCCGACAGAGCCCGACAGGGCCCGACAGGGCCCGACAGAGCCCGACAGGGCCCGACAGAGCCCAGTAGAGCCCGACAGAGCCCGACAGGGCCCGACAGAGCCCGACAGGGCCCAGTAGAGCCCGACAGAGCCCGATAGAGCCCGACAGGGCCCGACAGGGCCCGACAGGGCCCAGTAGAGCCCGACAGAGCCCGACAGAGCCCAGTAGAGCCCCAGTAGAGCCCGACAGAGCCCGACAGAGCCCGACAGGGCCCGACAGAGCCCGACAGAGCCCGACAGAGCCCGACAGGGCCCGACAGGGCCCGACAGAGCCCGACAGAGCCCGACAGGGCCCGACAGGGCCCAGTAGAGCCCGAAAGAGCCCGACAGAGCCCAGTAGAGCCCAGTACAGCCCGACAGGGCCCGACAGGGCCCGACAGGGCCCATTAGAGCCCGACAGAGCCCGACAGAGCCTGACAGAGCCCGACAGGGCCCGACAGGGCCCGACAGAGCCCGACAGAGCCCGACAGGGCCCAGTAGAGCCCGACAGAGCCCGACAGAGCCTGACAGAGCCTGACAGAGCCCGACAGAGCCCGACAGGGCCCGACAGAGCCCGACAGAGTCCGACAGGGCCCGACAGAGCCCGACAGAGCCCGACAGGGCCCAGTAGAGCCCGACAGAGCCCGACAGAGCCCGACAGAGCCCAGTAGAGCCCGACAGAGCCCGACAGAGCCCGACAGGGCCCGACAGGGCCCGACAGAGCCCGACAGAGCCCGACAGGGCCCGGCAGAGCCCGACAGGGCCCAGTAGAGCCGAGAGCCCGATAGAGCCCGACAGGGCCCGACAGGGCCCAGTAGAGCCCGACAGAGCCCGACAGAGCCCAGTAGAGCCCAGTAGAGCCCGACAGAGCCCGACAGAGCCCGACAGAGCCCGACAGGGCCCGACAGAGCCCGACAGAGCCCGACAGGGCCCGACAGGGCCCGACAGGGCCCAGTAGAGCCCAAAAGAGCCCGACAGAGCCCAGTAGAGCCCAGTAGAGCCCGACAGGGCCCGACAGGGCCCGACAGGGCCCATTAGAGCCCGACAGAGCCCGACAGAGCCTGACAGAGCCCGACAGGGCCCGACAGGGCCCGACAGAGCCCGACAGGGCCCGACAGGGCCCGACAGGGCCCGACAGAGCCCGACAGGGCCCAGTAGAGCCCGATAGAGCCCGACAGAGCCCGACAGAGCCCGACAGGGCCCGACAGAGCCCGACAGAGCCCGACAGGGCCTGACAGGGCCCGACAGAGCCCGACAGGGCCCGATAGAGCCCGACAGGGCCCGACAGGGCCCGACAGAGCCCGACAGAGCCCGACAGGGCCCGACAGAGCCCGACAGAGCCCGACAGAGCCCGACAGGGCCCAGTAGAGCCCAGCAGAGCCCAGTTGAGCCCAGTAGAGCCCGACAGAGCCCGACAGAGCCCGACAGAGCCCGACAGGGCCCGACAGGGCCCGACAGGGCCCAGTAGAGCCCGACAGAGCCCGACAGGGCCCGACAGAACCCGACAGAGCCCGACAGAGCCCGACAGAGCCCGACAGGGCCCAGTAGAGCCCGACAGAGCCCGACAGAGCCCGACAGAGCCCGACAGGGCCCGACAGAGCCCGACAGAGCCCAACAGGGCCCGACAGGGCCCGACAGAGCCCGACAGGGCCCGACAGAGCCCGACAGAGCCCGACAGAGCCCGACAGGGCCCGACAGAGCCCAGTAGAGCCCGACAGAGCCCGACAGAGCCCGACAGGGCCCGACAGGGCCCTACAGAGCCCGATAGAGCCCGACAGGGCCCGACAGGGCACGACAGGGCCCGACAGAGCCCAGTAGAGCCCGACAGAGCCCGACAGGGCCCAGTAGAGCCCGACGGAGCCCGACAGAGCCCGACAGAGCCCGACAGGGCCCGACAGGGCCCGATAGAGCCCGACAGAGCCCGACAGGGCCCGACAGGGCCCAGTAGAGCCCGACAGGGCCCGACAGAGCCCGACAGAGCCCGACAGAGCCCGACAGAGCCCAGTAGAGCCCGACAGAGCCCGACAGAGCCCGACAGAGCCCGACAGGGCCCGACAGGGCCCGACAGAGCCCGACAGAGCCCAGTAGAGCCCGACAGAGCCCGACAGAGCCCGACAGAGCCCGACAGGGCGCGACAGGGCCCGACAGGGCCCGACAGAGCCCGACAGGGCCCGACAGAGCCCGACAGAGCCCAGTAGAGCCCGACAGAGCCCGACAGAGCCCGACAGAGCCCGACAGGGCCCGACAGGGCCCGACAGGGCCCAGTAGAGCCCGACAGAGCCCGACAGAGCCCGACAGAGCCCGACAGGGCCCGACAGAGCCCCGACAGGGCCCGACAGGGCCCGACAGGGCCCGACAGAGCCCAGTAGAGCCCGACAGAGACCGACAGAGCCCGACAGAGCCCGACAGGGCCCGACAGGGCCCAGTAGAGCCCGACAGAGCCCGACAGAGCCCGACAGGGCCCGACAGGGCCCGACAGAGCCCGACAGAGCCCGACAGGGCCCGACAGGGCCCACAGAGCCCGACAGGGCCCGACAGGGTACGATAGAGCCCGACAGGGCCCGACAGGGCCCAGTAGAGCCCGACAGAGCCCGACAGAGCCCGACAGAGCCCGACAGGGCCCGACAGGGCCCAGTAGATCCGGACAGAGCCCGACAGAGCCCGACAGAGCCTGACAGAGCCCGACAGGGCCCGACAGAGCCCGACAGGGCCCGACAGAGCCCGACAGAGCCCGACAGAGCCCGACAGGGCCCGACAGAGCCCGACAGAGCCCGACAGAGCCCGACAGGGCCCAGTAGAGCCCGACAGAGCCCGACAGAGCCCGACAGAACCCGACAGGGCCCAGTAGAGCCCGACAGAGCCCGACAGGGCCCGACAGAGCCCGACAGGGACCGACAGAGCCCGACAGAGCCCGACAGAGCCCGACAGAGCCCGACAGGGCCCGACAGAGCCCGACAGAACCCGACAGGGCCCAGTAGAGCCCGACAGAGCCCGACAGAGCCCAACAGAGCCCGACAGGGCCCAGTAGAGCCCGACAGAGCCCGACAGAGCCCGACAGAGCCCGACAGGGCCCGACAGAGCCCGACAGAGCCCGACAGGGCCCGACAGAGCCCGACAGAGCCCGACAGGGCCCAGTAGAGCCCGACAGAGCCCGACAGAGCCCGACAGAGCCCGACAGAGCCCAGTAGAGCCCGACAGAGCCCGACAGAGCCCGACAGAGGCCGACAGGGCCCGACAGAGCCCGACAGGGCCCGACAGGGCCCTACAGAGCCCGACAGGGCCCGACAGAGCCCGACAGAGCCCGACAGAGCCCGACAGAGCCCAGTAGAGCCCAGTAGAGCCCGACAGAGCCCGACAGAGCCCGACAGAGCCCGACAGGGCCCGACAGAGCCCGACAGAGCCCGACAGAGCCCGACAGGGCCCGACAGGGCCCGACAGAGCCCGACAGGGCCCGACAGGGCCCAGTAGAGCCCGAAAGAGCCCGACAGAGCCCAGTAGAGCCCAGAAGAGCCCGACAGGGCCCGACAGGGCCCGACAGGGCCCATTAGAGCCCGACAGAGCCCGACAGAGCCTGACAGAGCCCGACAGGGCCCGACAGGGCCCGACAGAGCCCGACAGAGCCCGACAGGGCCCAGTAGAGCCCGACAGAGCCCGACAGAGCCCGACAGAGCCCGACAGGGCCCGACAGGGCCCGACAGAGCCCGACAGAGCCCGACAGAGCCCGACAGGGCCCAGTAGAGCCCGATAGAGCCCGACAGAGCCCGACAGAGCCCGACAGGGCCCGACAGAGCCCGACAGGGCCCCACAGAACCCGACAGAGCCCGACAGGGCCCAGTAGAGCCCGACAGAGCCCGACAGAGCCCGACAGAGCCCGACAGGGACCGACAGGGACCGACAGGGACCGACAGAGCCCGACAGGTCCCGACAGGGCCCGACAGAGCCCGACAGAGCCCGACAGGGCCCGACAGAGCCCGACAGAGCCCGACAGAGCCCGACAGGGCCCAGTAGAGCCCGACAGAGCCCAGTAGAGCCCGACAGAGCCCGACAGAGAACGACAGACCCCGACAGGGCCCGACAGAGCCCGACAGAGCCCGACAGGGCCCGACAGAGCCCGACAGGGCCCAGTAGAGCCCGACAGAGCCTGACAAAGCCCGACAGAGCCCGACAGAGCCCAGTAGAGCCCGACAGAGCCCGACAGAGCCCGACAGAGCCCGACAGGGCCCGACAGAGCCCGACAGAGCCCGACAGAGCCCGACAGAGCCCAGTAGAGCCCGACAGAGCCCGACAGGGCCCAGTAGAGCCCGACGGAGCCCGACAGAGCCCGACAGGGCCCGACAGGGCCCGACAGAGCCCGACAGAGCCCGACAGGGCCCGACAGGGCCCAGTAGAGCCCGACAGGGCCCAGTAGAGCCCGACAGAGCCCGACAGAGCCCGACAGAGCCCGACAGAGCCCAGTAGAGCCCGACAGAGCCCGACAGAGCCCGACAGGGCCCGACAGGGCCCGACAGAGCCCGACAGGGCCCAGTAGAGCCCGACAGAGCCCGACAGAGCCCGACAGAGCCCGACAGGGCCCGACAGGGCCCGACAGGGCCCGACAGAGCCCGACAGAGCCCGACAGGGCCCGACAGGGCCCAGTAGAGCCCGACAGAGCCCGACAGAGCCCGACAGAGCCCGACAGGGCCCGACAGGGCCCGACAGGGCCCAGTAGAGCCCGACAGAGCCCGACAGAGCCCGACAGAGCCCGACAGGGCCCGACAGAGCCCGACAGGGCCCGACAGGGCCCGACAGGGCCCGACAGAGCCCAGTAGAGCCCGACAGAGCCCGACAGAGCCCGACAGAGCCCGACAGGGCCCGACAGGGCCCAGTAGAGCCCGACAGAGCCCGACAGAGCCCGACAGAGCCCGACAGGGCCCGACAGAGCCCGACAGAGCCCGACAGGGCCCGACAGGGCCCGACAGAGCCCGACAGGGCCCGACAGGGTACGACAGAGCCCGACAGGGCCCGACAGGGCCCGACAGAGCCCGACAGAGCCCGACAGAGCCCGACAGAGCCCGACAGGGCCCGACAGGGCCCAGTAGATCCCGACAGAGCCCGACAGAGCCCGACAGAGCCTGACAGAGCCCGACAGGGCCCGACAGAGCCCGACAGGGCCCGACAGAGCCCGACAGAGCCCGACAGAGCCCGACAGGGCCCGACAGAGCCCGACAGAGCCCGACAGAGCCCGACAGGGCCCAGTAGAGCCCGACAGAGCCCGACAGAGCCCGACAGAACCCGACAGGGCCCAGTAGAGCCCGACAGAGCCCGACAGGGCCCGACAGAGCCCGACAGGGCCCGACAGAGCCCGACAGAGCCCGACAGAGCCCGACAGGGCCCGACAGAGCCCGACAGAGCCCGACAGAGCCCGACAGGGCCCAGTAGAGCCCGACAGAGCCCGACAGAGCCCGACAGAACCCGACAGGGCCCAGTAGAGCCCGACAGAGCCCGACAGGGCCCGACAGAGCCCGACAGAGCCCGACAGAGCCCGACAGGGCCCGACAGAGCCCGACAGAGCCCGACAGGGCCCGACAGGGCCCAGTAGAGCTCGACAGAGCCCAACAGATCCCGACAGAGCCCGACAGAGCCCAACAGAGCCCGACAGAGCCCAACAGAGCCCGACAGAGCCCGACAGGGCCCGACAGAGCCCGACAGAGCCCGACAGGGCCCGACAGGGCCCAGTAGAGCCCGACAGAGCCCGACAGAGCCCGACAGAGCCCGACAGGGCCCGACAGAGCCTGACAGAGCCCGACAGGGCCCAGTAGAGCCCGACAGAGCCCGACAGAGCCCGACAGAGCCCGACAGAGCCCGACAGAGCCCGACAGGGCCCGACAGAGCCCGACAGGGCCCAGTAGAGCCCGACAGAGCCCGATAGAGCCCGACAGGGCCCGACAGGGCCCGAAAGGGCCCAGTAGAGCCCGACAGAGCCCGACAGAGCCCAGTAGAGCCCAGTAGAGCCCGACAGAGCCCGACAGAGCCCGACAGGGCCCGACAGAGCCCGACATAGCCCGACAGAGCCCAACAGGGCCCGACAGGGCCCGACAGAGCCCGACAGGGCCCGACAGGGCCCAGTAGAGCCCGAAAGAGCCCGACAGAGCCCAGTAGAGCCCAGAAGAGCCCGACAGGGCCTGACAGGGCCCGACAGGGCCCATAAGAGCCCGACAGAGCCCGACAGAGCCTGACAGAGCCCGACAGGGCCCGACAGGGCCCGACAGAGCCCGACAGAGCCCGACAGGGCCCAGTAGAGCCCGACAGAGCCCGACAGAGCCCGACAGAGCCCGACAGGGCCCGACAGGGCCCGACAGGGCCCGACAGAGCCCGACAGAGCCCGACAGGGCCCGACAGGGCCCGACAGGGCCCAGTAGAGCCCGATAGAGCCCGACAGAGCCCGACAGAGCCCGACAGGGCCCGACAGAGCCCGACAGGGCCCCACAGAACCCGACAGAGCCCGACAGAGCCCGACAGGGCCCAGTAGAGCCCGACAGAGCCCGACAGAGCCCGACAGAGCCCGACAGGGACCGACAGGGACCGACAGGGACCGACAGAGCCCGACAGGTCCCGACAGGGCCCGACAGAGCCCGACAGAGCCCGACAGGGCCCGACAGAGCCCGACAGAGCCCGACAGAGCCCGACAGAGCCCGACAGGGCCCAGTAGAGCCCGACAGAGCCCAGTAGAGCCCGACAGAGCCCGACAGAGAACGACAGACCCCGACAGGGCCCGACAGAGCCCGACAGAGCCCGACAGGGCCCGACAGAGCCCGACAGGGCCCAGTAGAGCCCGACAGAGCCCGACAAAGCCCGACAGAGCCCGACAGAGCCCAGTAGAGCCCGACAGAGCCCGACAGAGCCCGACAGAGCCCGACAGGGCCCGACAGAGCCCGACAGGGCCCAGTAGAGCCCGACAGAGCCCGACAGAGCCCGACAGAGCCCGACAGAGCCCAGTAGAGCCCGACAGAGCCCGACAGGGCCCAGTAGAGCCCGACGGAGCCCGACAGAGCCCGACAGGGCCCGACAGGGCCCGACAGAACCCGACAGAGCCCGACAGGGCCCGACAGGGCCCAGTAGAGCCCGACAGGGCCCAGTAGAGCCCGACAGAGCCCGACAGAGCCCGACAGAGCCCGACAGAGCCCAGTAGAGCCCGACAGAGCCCGACAGAGCCCGACAGAGCCCGACAGGGCCCGACAGGGCCCGACAGAGCCCGACAGGGCCCAGTAGAGCCCGACAGAGCCCGACAGAGCCCGACAGAGCCCGACAGGGCCCGACAGGGCCCGACAGGGCCCGACAGAGCCCGACAGAGCCCGACAGGGCCCGACAGGGCCCGACAGAGCCCAGTAGAGCCCGACAGAGCCCGACAGAGCCCGACAGAGCCCGACAGGGCCCGACAGGGCCCGACAGGGCCCAGTAGAGCCCGACAGAGCCCGACAGAGCCCGACAGAGCCCGACAGGGCCCGACAGAGCCCGACAGGGCCCGACAGGGCCCGACAGGGCCCGACAGAGCCCAGTAGAGCCCGACAGAGCCCGACAGAGCCCGACAGGGCCCGACAGGGCCCAGTAGAGCCCGACAGAGCCCGACAGAGCCCGACAGAGCCCGACAGGGCCCGACAGAGCCCGACAGAGCCCGACAGGGCCCGACAGGGCCCGACAGAGCCCGACAGGGCCCGACAGGGTACGACAGAGCCCGACAGGGCCCGACAGGGCCCAGTAGAGCCCGACAGAGCCCGACAGAGCCCGACAGAGCCCGACAGGGCCCGACAGGGCCCAGTAGATCCCGACAGAGCCCGACAGAGCCCGACAGAGCCCGACAGAGCCCGACAGGGCCCGACAGAGCCCGACAGAGCCCGACAGAGCCCGACAGGGCCCAGTAGAGCCCGACAGAGCCCGACAGAGCCCGACAGAACCCGACAGGGCCCAGTAGAGCCCGACAGAGCCCGACAGGGCCCGACAGAGCCCGACAGGGCCCGACAGAGCCTGACAGAGCCCGACAGAGCCCGACAGGGCCCGACAGAGCCCGACAGAGCCCGACAGAGCCCGACAGGGCCCAGTAGAGCCCGACAGAGCCCGACAGAGCCCGACAGAACCCGACAGGGCCCAGTAGAGCCCGACAGAGCCCGACAGGGCCCGACAGAGCCCGACAGAGCCCGACAGAGCCCGACAGGGCCCGACAGAGCCCGACAGAGCCCGACAGGGCCCGACAGGGCCCAGTAGAGCCCGACAGAGCCCAACAGGGCCCGACAGAGCCCGACAGAGCCCAACAGAGCCCGGCAGGGCCCAGTAGAGCCCGACAGAGCCCGACAGAGCCCGACAGAGCCCGACAGGGCCCGACAGAGCCTGACAGAGCCCGACAGGGCCCAGTAGAGCCCGACAGAGCCCGACAGAGCCCGACAGAGCCCGACAGAGCCCGACAGAGCCCGACAGGGCCCGACAGAGCCCGACAGAGCCCAGTAGAGCCCGACAGAGCCCGACAGAGCCCGACAGGGCCCGACAGAGCCCGACAGGGCCCGACAGGGCCCTACAGAGCCCGACAGGGCCCGACAGAGCCCGACAGAGCCCGACAGAGCCCGACAGAGCCCAGTAGAGCCCGACAGAGTCCGACAGGGCCCGACAGAGCCCGACAGGGCCCAGTAGAGCCCGACAGAGCCCGATAGAGCCCGACAGGGCCCGGCAGAGCCCGACAGGGCCCAGTAGAGCCCGACAGAGCCCGACAGAGCCCAGTAGAGCCCAGTAGAGCCCGACAGAGCCCGACAGAGCCCGACAGGGCCCGACAGAGCCCGACAGAGCCCGACAGAGCCCGACAGGGCCCGACAGAGCCCGACAGGGCCCAGTAGAGCCCGAAAGAGCCCGACAGAGCCCAGTAGAGCCCAGTAGAGCCCGACAGGGCCCGACAGGGCCCGACAGGGCCCATTAGAGCCCGACAGAGCCCGACAGAGCCTGACAGAGCCCGACAGGGCCCGACAGGGCCCGACAGGGCCCAGTAGAGCCCGACAGAGCCCGACAGAGCCCGACAGAGCCCGACAGGGCCCGACAGGGCCCGACAGGGCCCGACAGGGCCCGACAGAGCCCGACAGGGCCCGACAGGGCCCGACAGGGCCCAGTAGAGCCCGATAGAGCCCGACAGAGCCCGACAGAGCCCGACAGGGCCCGACAGAGCCCGACAGGGCCCCACAGAACCCGACAGAGCCCGACAGAGCCCGACAGGGCCCAGTAGAGCCCGACAGAGCCCGACAGAGCCCGACAGAGCCCGACAGGGACCGACAGAGCCCGACAGAGCCCGACAGGTCCCGACAGGGCCCGACAGAGCCCGACAGAGCCCGACAGGGCCCGACAGAGCCCGACAGGGCCCAGTAGAGCCCGACAGAGCCCAGTAGAGCCCGACAGAGCCCGACAGAGAACGACAGACCCCGACAGGGCTCGACAGAGCCCGACAGAGCCCGACAGGGCCCGACAGAGCCCGACAGGGCCCAGTAGAGCCCGACAGAGCCCGACAAAGCCCAACAGAGCCCGACAGAGCCCAGTAGAGCCCGACAGAGCCCGACAAAGCCCAACAGAGCCCGACAGAGCCCAGTAGAGCCCGACAGAGCCCGTCAGGGCCCGACAGGGCCCGACAGGGCCCAGTAGAGCCCGACAGAGCCCGACAGAGCCCAGTAGAGCCCAGTAGAGCCCGACAGAGCCCGACAGAGCCCGACAGAGCCCGACAGGGCCCGACAGAGCCCGACAGAGCCCGACAGGGCCCGACAGGGCCCGACAGAGCCCGACAGGGCCCGACAGGGCCCGACAGAGCCCGACAGAGCCCGACAGGGCCCGACAGAGCCCGACAGAGCCCGACAGGGCCCGACAGGGCCCGACAGAGCCCGACAGAGCCCGACAGGGCCCAGTAGAGCCCGACAGAGCCCAGTAGAGCCCAGTAGAGCCCGACAGAGCCCGACAGAGCCCGACAGAGCCCGACAGGGCCCGACAGGGCCCAGTAGAGCCCGACAGAGCCCGACAGGGCCCGACAGAGCCCGACAGAGCCCGACAGGGCCCGACAGAGCCCGACAGAGCCCGACAAGGCCCAGTAGAGCCCGACAGAGCCCGACAGAGCCCGACAGGGCCCGACAGAGCCCGACAGAGCCCGACAGGGCCCGACAGGGCCCGACAGAGCCCGACAGGGCCCGACAGAGCCCGACAGAGCCCGACAGGGCCCCACAGAGCCCGAAAGAGCCCGACAAAGCCCAGTAGAGCCCGACAGAGCCCGACAGAGCCCGACAGAGCCCAGTAGAGCCCGACAGAGCCCGACAGAGCCCGACAGGGCCCGACAGGGCCCGACAGAGCCCGACAGAGCCCGACAGAGCCCGACAGGGCCCAGTAGAGCCCGACAGAGCCCGACAGAGCCCGACAGGGCCCGACAGGGCCCAGTAGAGCCCGACAGAGCCCGACAGAGCCCGACAGGGCCCGACAGGGCCCGACAGAGCCCGACAGAGCCCGACAGGGCCCGACAGGGCCCGACAGAGCCCAGTAGAGCCCGACAGGGCCCGACAGAGCCCGACAGAGCCCGACAGGGCCCGACAGGGCCCGACAGGGCCCAGTAGAGCCCGACAGAGCCCGACAGAGCCCGACAGAGCCCGACAGGGCCCGACAGAGCCCGACAGGGCCCGACAGGGCCCGACAGAGCCCAGTAGAGCCCGACAGAGCCCGACAGAGCCCGACAGAGCCCGACAGGGCCCGACAGGGCCCGACAGGGCCCAGTAGAGCCCGACAGAGCCCGACAGAGCCCGACAGGGCCCGACAGAGCCCGACAGAGCCCAGTAGAGCCCGACAGAGCCCGACAGAGCCCGACAGAGCCCGACAGGGCCCGACAGAGCCCGACAGAGCCCGACAGGGCCCGACAGGGCCCGACAGAGCCTGACAGGGCCCGACAGGGTACGACAGAGCCCGACAGGGCCCGACAGGGCCCGACAGGGCCCAGTAGATCCCGACAGAGCCCGACAGAGCCCGACAGAGCCTGACAGAGCCCGACAGGGCCCGACAGAGCCCGACAGGGCCCGACAGAGGCCGACAGGGCCCGACAGAGCCCGACAGAGCCCGACAGAGCCCGACAGGGCCCAGTAGAGCCCGACAGAGCCCGACAGAGCCCGACAGAACCCGACAGGGCCCAGTAGAGCCCGACAGAGCCCGACAGGGCCCGACAGAGCCCGACAGGGCCCGACAGAGCCCGACAGAGCCCGACAGAGCCCGACAGGGCCCGACAGAGCCCGACAGAGCCCGACAGGGCCCAGTAGAGCCCGACAGAGCCCGACAGAGCCCGACAGAACCCGACAGGGCCCAGTAGAGACCGACAGAGCCCGACAGGGCCCGACAGAGCCCGACAGAGCCCGACAGAGCCCGACAGGGCCCGACAGGGCCCGACAGAGCCCGACAGAGCCCGACAGGGCCCGACAGGGCCCAGTAGAGCCCGACAGAGCCCAACAGGGCCCGACAGAGCCCGACAGAGCCCAACAGAGCCCGACAGGGCCCAGTAGAGCCCGACAGAGCCCGACAGAGCCCGACAGAGCCCGACAGGGCCCGACAGAGCCTGACAGAGCCCGACAGGGCCCAGTAGAGCCCGACAGAGCCCGACAGAGCCCGACAGAGCCCGACAGAGCCCAGTAGAGCCCGACAGAGCCCGACAGGGCCCGACAGGGCCCTACAGAGCCCGACAGGGCCCGACAGAGCCCGACAGAGCCCGACAGAGCCCGACAGAGCCCAGTAGAGCCCGACAGAGCCCGACAGGGCCCGACAGAGCCCGACAGGGCCCAGTAGAGCCCGACAGAGCCCGATAGAGCCCGACAGGGCCCGACAGGGCCCGACAGGGCCCAGTAGATCCCGACAGAGCCCGACAGAGCTCGGTAGAGCCCAGTAGAGCCCGACAGAGCCCGACAGAGCCCGACAGAGCCCGACAGGGCCCGACAGAGCCCGACAGAGCCCGACAGAGCCCGACAGGGCCCGACAGAGCCCGACAGGGCCCGACAGGGCCCGACAGGGCCCAGTAGAGCCCGAAAGAGCCCGACAGAGCCCAGTAGAGCCCAGTAGAGCCCGACAGGGCCCGACAGGGCCCGACAGGGCCCATTAGAGCCCGACAGAGCCCGACAGAGCCTGACAGAGCCCGACAGGGCCCGACAGGGCCCGACAGAGCCCGACAGAGCCCGACAGGGCCCAGTAGAGCCCGACAGAGCCCGACAGAGCCCGACAGAGCCCGACAGGGCCCGACAGGGCCCGACAGAGCCCGACAGAGCCCGACAGGGCCCGACAGGGCCCGACAGGGCCCAGTAGAGCCCGATAGAGCCCGACAGAGCCCGACAGAGCCCGACAGGGCCCGACAGAGCCCGACAGGGCCCCACAGAACCCGACAGAGCCCGACAGAGCCCGACAGGGCCCAGTAGAGCCCGACAGAGCCCGACAGAGCCCGACAGAGCCCGACAGGGACCGACAGAGCCCGACAGAGCCCGACAGGTCCCGACAGGGCCCGACAGAGCCCGACAGAGCCCGACAGGGCCCGACAGAGCCCGACAGAGCCCGACAGAGCCCGACAGGGCCCAGTAGAGCCCGACAGAGCCCAGTAGAGCCCGACAGAGCCCGACAGAGAACGACAGACCCCGACAGGGCCCGACAGAGCCCGACAGAGCCCGACAGGGCCCGACAGAGCCCGACAGGGCCCAGTAGAGCCCGACAGAGCCCGACAAAGCCCAACAGAGCCCGACAGAGCCCAGTAGAGCCCGACAGAGCCCGACAAAGCCCAACAGAGCCCGACAGAGCCCAGTAGAGCCTGACAGAGCCCGTCAGGGCCCGACAGGGCCCGACAGGGCCCAGTAGAGCCCGACAGAGCCCGACAGAGCCCAGTAGAGCCCAGTAGAGCCCGACAGAGCCCGACAGAGCCCGACAGAGCCCGACAGGGCCCGACAGGGCCCGACAGAGCCCGACAGAGCCCGACAGGGCCCGACAGGGCCCGACAGAGCCCGACAGGGCCCGACAGGGCCCAGTAGAGCCCGACAGAGCCCGACAGAGCCCGACAGAGCCCGACAGGGCCCGACAGGGCCCGACAGAGCCCGACAGAGCCCGACAGGGCCCAGTAGAGCCCGACAGAGCCCAGTAGAGCCCAGTAGAGCCCGACAGAGCCCGACAGAGCCCGACAGAGCCCGACAGGGCCCGACAGGGCCCGACAGGGCCCAGTAGAGCCCGACAGAGCCCGACAGGGCCCGACAGAGCCCGACAGAGCCCGACAGGGCCCGACAGAGCCCGACAGAGCCCGACAAGGCCCAGTAGAGCCCGACAGAGCCCGACAGAGCCCGACAGGGCCCGACAGAGCCCGACAGAGCCCGACAGGGCCCGACAGGGCCCGACAGAGCCCGACAGGGCCCGACAGAGCCCGACAGAGCCCTACAGGGCCCCACAGAGCCCGAAAGAGCCCGACAAAGCCCAGTAGAGCCCGACAGAGCCCGACAGAGCCCGACAGAGCCCAGTAGAGCCCGACAGAGCCCGACAGAGCCCGACAGGGCCCGACAGGGCCCGACAGAGCCCGACAGAGCCCGACAGAGCCCGACAGGGCCCAGTAGAGCCCGACAGAGCCCGACAGAGCCCGACAGGGCCCGACAGAGCCCAGTAGAGCCCGACAGAGCCCGACAGAGCCCGACAGGGCCCGACAGGGCCCGACAGAGCCCGACAGAGCCCGACAGGGCCCGACAGGGCCCGACAGAGCCCAGTAGAGCCCGACAGAGCCCGACAGAGCCCGACAGAGCCCGACAGGGCCCGACAGGGCCCGACAGGGCCCAGTAGAGCCCGACAGAGCCCGACAGAGCCCGACAGAGCCCGACAGGGCCCGACAGAGCCCGACAGGGCCCGACAGGGCCCGACAGGGCCCGACAGAGCCCAGTAGAGCCCGACAGAGCCCGACAGAGCCCGACAGAGCCCGACAGGGCCCGACAGGGCCCGACAGGGCCCAGTAGAGCCCGACAGAGCCCGACAGAGCCCGACAGAGCCCGACAGGGCCCGACAGAGCCCGACAGAGCCCGACAGGGCCCGACAGGGCCCGACAGAGCCCGACAGGGCCCGACAGGATACGACAGAGCCCAGTAGAGCCCGACAGGGCCCAGTAGAGCCCGACAGAGCCCGACAGAGCCCGACAGAGCCCGACAGGGCCCGACAGGGCCCAGTAGAGCCCGACAGAGCCCGACAGAGGCCGACAGAGCCCAGTAGAGCCCAGTAGAGCCCGACAGAGCCCGACACAGCCCGACAGAGCCCGACAGAGCCCGACAGGGCCCGACAGAGCCCGACAGGGCCCGACAGAGCCCGACAGAGCCCGACAGAGCCCGACAGGGCCCGACAGAGCCCGACAGAGCCCGACAGAGCCCAGTAGAGCCCGACAGAGCCCGACAGGGCCCGACAGAGCCCGACAGAGCCCGACAGAGCCCGACAGCGCCCGACAGGGCCCAGTAGAGCCCGACAGAGCCCGACAGAGCCCGACAGAGCCCGACAGGGCCCGACAGAGCCCGACAGAGCCCGACAGGGCCCAGTAGAGCCCGACAGAGCCCGACAGAGCCCGACAGAGCCCGACAGGGCCCGACAGAGCCCGACAGAGCGCAGTAGAGCCCGACAGAGCCCGACAGGGCCCGACAGAGCCCGACAGAGCCCGACAGAGCCCGACAGCGCCCGACAGGGCCCAGTAGAGCCCGACAGAGCCCGACAGAGCCCGACAGAGCCCGACAGGGCCCGACAGAGCCCGACAGAGCCCGACAGGGCCCAGTAGAGCCCGACAGAGCCCGACAGAGCCCGACAGAGCCCGACAGGGCCCGACAGAGCCCGACAGAGCCCGACAGCGCCCGACAGGGCCCAGTAGAGCCCGACAGAGCCCGACAGAGCCCGACAGAGCCCGACAGAGCCCGACAGAGCCCGACAGGGCCCAGTAGAGCCCGACAGAGCCCGACAGAGCCCGACAGGGCCCGACAGAGCCCGACAGAGCCCGACAGGGCCCGACAGAGCCCGACAGGGCCCGACAGAGCCCAGTAGAGCCCGACAGAGCCCGACAGGGCCCGACAGGGCCCGACAGAGCCCGACAGGGCCCGACAGAGCCCGACAGAGCCCGACAGGGCCCGACAGAGCCCAGTAGAGCCCGACAGAGCCCGACAGAGCCCGACAGAGCCCAGTAGAGCCCGACAGAGCCCGATAGAGCCCGACAGAGGCCGACAGGGCCCGACAGAGCCCGACAGGGCCCGACAGGGCCCTACAGAGCCCGACAGGGCCCGACAGAGCCCGACAGAGCCCGACAGAGCCCGACAGAGCCCAGTAGAGCCCGACAGAGCCCGACAGGGCCCGACAGAGCCCGACAGGGCCCAGTAGAGCCCGACAGCGCCCGATAGAGCCCGACAGGGCCCGACAGGGCCCGACAGGGCCCAGTAGAGCCCGACAGAGCCCGACAGAGCCCAGTAGAACCCAGTAGAGCCCGACAGAGCCCGACAGAGCCCGACAGAGCCCGACAGGGCCCGACAGAGCCCGACAGAGCCCGACAGGGCCCGACAGAGCCCGACAGGGCCCAGTAGAGCCCGAAAGAGCCCGACAGAGCCCAGCAGAGCCCAGTAGAGCCCGACAGGGCCCGACAGGGCCCGACAGGGCCCATTAGAGCCCGACAGAGCCCGACAGAGCCTGACAGAGCCCGACAGGGCCCGACAGGGCCCGACAGAGCCCGACAGAGCCCGACAGGGCCCAGTAGAGCCCGACAGAGCCCGACAGAGCCCGACAGAGCCCGACAGGGCCCGACAGGGCCCGACAGAGCCCGACAGGGCCCGACAGGGCCCGACAGGGCCCGACAGGGCCCAGTAGAGCCCGATAGAGCCCGACAGAGCCCGACAGAGCCGGACAGAGCCCGACAGGGCCCCACAGAGCCCGACAGAGCCCGACAGAGCCCGACAGGGCCCAGTAGAGCCCGACAGAGCCCGACAGAGCCCGACAGAGCCCGACAGGGACCGACAGAGCCCGACAGAGCCCGACAGGTCCCGACAGGGCCCGACAGAGCCCGACAGAGCCCGACAAGGCCCGACAGAGCCCGACAGAGCCCGACAGAGCCCGACAGAGCCCGACAGAGCCCAGTAGAGCCCGACAGAGCCCGACAGAGCCCGACAGGGCCCAGTAGAGCCCGACAGAGCCCAGTAGAGCCCGACAGAGCCCGACAGAGAACGACAGACCCCGACAGGGCCCGACAGAGCCCGACAGAGCCCGACAGGGCCCGACAGAGCCCGACAGGGCCCAGTAGAGCCCGACAGAGCCCGACAAAGCCCGACAGAGCCCGACAGAGCCCAGTAGAGCCCGACAGAGCCCGACAGAGCCCGACAGAGCCCGACAGGGCCCGACAGGGCCCGACAGAGCCCGACAGGGCCCGACAGGGCCCGACAGAGCCCAGTAGAGCCCGACAGAGCCCGACAGAGCCCGACAGAGCCCGACAGGGCCCGACAGGGCCCGACAGAGCCCGACAGAACCCGACAGGGACCGACAGAGCCCGACAGAGCCCGACAGAGCCCGACAGGGCCCGACAGAGCCCGACAGAGCCCGACAAGGCCCGACAGAGCCCGACAGAGCCCGACAGAGCCCGACAGAGCCCGACAGGGCCCGACAGAGCCCGACAGAGCCCAGTAGAGCCCGACAGAGCCCGACAGAACCCGACAGAGCCCGACAGAGCCCAGTAGAGCCCGACAGAGCCCGACAGAGCCCGACAGAGCCCGACAGGGCCCGACAGGGCCCGACAGGGCCCAGTAGAGCCCGACAGAGCCCGACAGAGCCCGACAGGGCCCGACAGAGCCCGACAGAGCCCAGTAGAGCCCGACAGAGCCCGTCAGGGCCCGACAGGCCCCGAAAGGGCCCAGTAGAGCCCGACAGAGCCCGACAGAGCCCAGTAGAGCGCGACAGAGCCGAGAGGGCCCGACAGAGCCCGACAGAGCCTGACAGAGCCCGACAGAGCCCGACAGGGCCCGACAGAGCCCGACAGGGCCCGACAGAGCCCGACAGAGCCCGACAGAGCCCGACAGGGCCCAGTAGAGCCCGACAGAGCCCGACAGAGCCCGACAGAACCCGACAGGGCCCAGTAGAGCCCGACAGAGCCCGACAGAGCCCGACAGGGCCCGACAGAGCCCGACAGAGCCCGACAGCGCCCGACAGGGCCCAGTAGAGCCCGACAGAGCCCGACAGAGCCCGACAGAGCCCGACAGGGCCCGACAGAGCCCGACAGAGCCCGACAGGGCCCAGTAGAGCCCGACAGAGCCCAACAGGGCCCGACAGAGCCCGACAGAGCCCGACAGAGCCCGACAGGGCCCAGTAGAGCCCGACAGAGCCCGACAGAGCCCGACAGAGCCCGACAGGGCCCGACAGAGCCCGACAGAGCCCGACAGAGCCCGACAGAGCCCGACAGGGCCCGACAGAGCCCGACAGAGCCCGACAGGGCCCAGTAGAGCCCGACAGAGCCCGACAGAGCCCGACAGAGCCCGACAGAGCCCAGTAGAGCCCGACAGAGCCCGACAGAGCCCGACAGAGCCCGACAGGGCCCGACAGAGCCTGACAGGGCCCGACAGGGCCCGACAGAGCCCGACAGAGCCCGACAGGGCCCGACAGAGCCCGACAGGGCCCAGTAGAGCCCGACAGAGCCCGATAGAGCCCGACAGGGCCCGACAGGGCCCAGTAGAGCCCGACAGAGCCCGACAGAGCCCAGTAGAGCCCAGTAGAGCCCGACAGAGCCCGACAGAGCCCGACAGAGCCCGACAGGGCCCGACAGGGCCCAACAGAGCCCGACAGGGCCCGACAGGGCCCGACAGGGCCCAGTAGAGCCCGAAAGAGCCCGACAGAGCCCAGTAGAGCCCAGTAGAACCCGACAGGGCCCGACAGGGCCCGACAGGGCCCATTAGAGCCCGACAGAGCCCGACAGAGCCTGACAGAGCCCGACAGGGCCCGACAGAGCCCGACAGGGCCCAGTAGAGCCCGACAGAGCCCGACAGAGCCCGACAGGGCCCGACAGGGCCCAGTAGAGCCCGATAGAGCCCGACAGAGCCCGACAGAGCGGGACAGGGCCCGACAGAGCCCGACAGAGCCCGACAGGGCCCGACAGGGCCCGACAGAGCCCGACAGGGCCCGATAGAGCCCGACAGGGCCCGACAGAGCCCGACAGGGCCCGACAGAGCCCGACAGAGCCCGACTGGGCACGACAGAGCCCGACAGAGCCCGACAGGGCCCGACAGAGCCCGACAGAGCCCGACAGAGCCCGACAGGGCCCGACAGGGCCCAGTAGAGCCCGACAGAGCCCGACAGAGCCCGACAGGGCCCGACAGGGCCCAGTAGAGCCCGACAGGGCCCGACAGGGCCCGACAGAGCCCGACAGAGCCCGACAGGGCCCAGTAGAGCCCGACAGATCCCGACAGAGCCCGACAGAGCCCGACAGGGCCCGACAGAGCCCGACAGAGCCCGACAGGGCCCGACAGGGCCCGACAGAGCCCGACAGGGCCCGAAAGAGCCCGACAGAGCCCGACAGAGCCCGACAGGGCCCCACAGAGCCCGAAAGTGCCCGACAAAGCCCAGTAGAGCCCGACAGAGCCCGACAGAGCCCGACAGAGCCCGACAGGGCCCGACAGGGCCCGACAGAGCCCGACAGAGCCCGACAGAGCCCAGTAGAGCCCGACAGAGCCCGACAGAGCCCGACAGGGCCCGACAGGGCCCGACAGAGCCCGACAGAGCCCGACAGGGCCCGACAGGGTCCGACAGAGCCCAGTAGAGCCCGACAGAGCCCGATAGAGCCCGACAGAGCCCGACAGGGCCCGACAGGGCCCGACAGGGCCCAGTAGAGCCCGACAGAGCCTACAGAGCCCGACAGAGCCCGACAGGGCCCGACAGAGCCCGACAGGGCCCGACAGGGCCCGACAGGGCCCGACAGAGCCCAGTAGAGCCCGACAGAGCCCGACAGAGCCCGACAGGGCCCAGTAGAGCCCGACAGAGCCCGACAGAGCCCAGTAGAGCCCGACAGGGCTTGACAGGGCCCGACAGAGCCCGACAGGGCCCGACAGAGCCCGACAGGGCCCGACAGGGTACGACAGAGCCCGACAGGGCCCGACAGGGCCCAGTAGAGCCCGACAGAGCCCGACAGAGCCCGACAGAGCCCGACAGGGCCCGACAGGGCCCAGTAGAGCCCGACAGAGCCCGACAGAGCCCGACAGAGCCCAGTAGAGCCCAGTAGAGCCCGACAGAGCCCGACAGAGCCCGACAGAGCCCGACAGAGCCCGACAGGGCCCGACAGAGCCCGACAGAGCCCGACAGAGCCCGACAGGGCCCGACAGAGCCCGACAGAGCCCGACAGAGCCCGACAGGTCCGAGTAGAGCCCGACAGAGCCCGACAGAGCCCGACAGAACCCGACAGGGCCCAGTAGAGCCCGACAGAGCCTGACAGGGCCCGACAGAGCCCGACAGAGCCCGACAGCGCCCGACAGGGCCCAGTAGAGCCCGACAGAGCCCGACAGAGCCCGACAGAGCCCGACAGGGCCCGACAGAGCCCGACAGAGCCCGACAGGGCCCGACAGGGCCCAGTAGAGCCCGACAGAGCCCAACAGGGCCCGACAGAGCCCGACAGAGCCCGACAGAGCCCGACAGGGCCCAGTAGAGCCCGACAGAGCCCGACAGAGCCCGACAGAGCCCGACAGGGCCCGACAGAGCCCGACAGAGCCCGACAGGGCCCGACAGAGCCCGACAGAGCCCGACAGGGCCCAGTAGAGCCCGACAGAGCCCGACAGAGCCCGACAGAGCCCGACAGAGCCCAGTAGAGCCCGACAGAGCCCGACAGAGCCCGACAGAGGCCGACAGGGCCCGACAGAGCCCGACAGGGCCCGACAGGGCCCGACAGAGCCCGACAGGGCCCGACAGAGCCCAGTAGAGCCCGACAGAGCCCGACAGGGCCCGACAGAGCCCGACAGGGCCCAGTAGAGCCCGACAGAGCCCGATAGAGCCCGACAGGGCCCGACAGGGCCCGACAGGGCCCAGTAGAGCCCGACAGAGCCCGACAGAGCCCAGTAGAGCCCAGTAGAGCCCGACAGAGCCCGACAGAGCCCGACAGAGCCCGACAGAGCCCGACAGGGCCCGACAGAGCCCGACAGAGCCCGACAGGGCCCGACAGGGCCCGACAGAGCCCGACAGGGCCCGACAGGGCCCGACAGGGCCCGACAGAGCCCAGTAGAGCCCGACAGAGCCCGACAGAGCCCGACAGAGCCCGACAGGGCCCGACAGAGCCCGACAGAGCCCGACAGGGCCCGATAGGGCCCAGTAGAGCCCGACAGAGCCCGACAGAGCCCGACAGAGCCCGACAGGGCCCGACAGAGCCCGACAGGGCCCGACAGGGCCCGACAGGGCCCGACAGAGCCCGACAGGGACCGACAGAGCCCGACAGGGCCCGACAGGGCCCGACAGAGCCCGACAGAGCCCGACAGGGCCCGACAGGGCCCGACAGAGCCCGACAGGGCCCGACAGGGCCCGACAGGGCCCAGTAGATCCCGAAAGAGCCCGACAGAGCCCAGTAGAGCCCAGTAGAGCCCGACAGAGCCCGACAGAGCCCGACAGAGCCCGACAGGGCCCGACAGAGCCCGACAGAGCCCGACAGGGCCCGACAGGGCCCGACAGGGCCCAGTAGAGCCCGAAAGAGCCCGACAGAGCCCAGTAGAGCCCAGTAGAGCCCGACAGGGCCCGACAGGGCCCGACAGGGCCCATTAGAGCCCGACAGAGCCCGACAGAGCCTGACAGAGCCCGACAGGGCCCGACAGGGCCCGACAGAGTCCGACAGAGCCCGACAGGGCCCAGTAGAGCCCGACAGAGCCCGACAGAGCCCGACAGGGCCCGACAGGGCCCGACAGGGCCCGACAGAGCCCGACAGGGCCCGACAGGGCCCAGTAGAGCCCGACAGAGCCCGACAGAGCCCGACAGAGCCCGACAGGGCCCGACAGAGCCCGACAGAGCCCGACAGGGCCTGACAGGGCCCGACAGAGCCCGACAGGGCCCGATAGAGCCCGACAGGGCCCGACAGAGCCCGACAGAGCCCGACAGGGCACGACAGAGCCCGACAGAGCCCGACAGGGCCCGACAGAGCCCGACAGAGCCCGACAGGGCCCAGTAGAGCCCGACAGAGCCCAGTAGAGCCCAGTAGAGCCCGACAGAGCCCGACAGAGCCCGACAGAGCCCGACAGGGCCCGACAGGGCCCGACAGGGCCCAGTAGAGCCCGACAGAGCCCGACAGGGCCCGACAGAGCCCGACAGAACCCGACAGAGCCCGACAGAGCCCGACAGGGCCCAGTAGAGCCCGACAGAGCCCGACAGAGCCCGACAGAGCCCGACAGGGCCCGACAGAGCCCGACAGAGCCCGACAGGGCCCGACAGGGCCCGACAGAGCCCGACAGGGCCCGACAGAGCCCGACAGAGCCCGACAGGGCCCGACAGAGCCCAGTAGAGCCCGACAGAGCCCGACAGAGCCCGACAGAGCCCGACAGGGCCCGACAGGGCCCGACAGGGCCCAGTAGAGCCCGACAGAGCCCGACAGAGCCCGACAGAGCCCGACAGAGCCCAGTAGAGCCCGACAGAGCCCGACAGGGCCCAGTAGAGCCCGACAGAGCCCGATAGAGCCCGACAGAGCCCGACAGGGCCCGACAGGGCCCGACAGGGCCCGACAGGGCCCGACAGAGCCCAGTAGAGCCCGACAGAGCCCGACAGAGCCCGACAGAGCCCGACAGGGCCCGACAGGGCCCAGTAGAGCCCGACAGAGCCCGACAGAGCCCGACAGGGCCCGACAGAGCCTGACAGGGCCCGACAGGGCCCGACAGGGCCCGACAGAGCCCAGTAGAGCCCGACAGAGCCCGACAGAGCCCGACAGAGCCCGACAGGGCCCGATAGGGCCCAGTAGAGCCCGACAGAGCCCGACAGAGCCCGACAGGGCCCGACAGAGCCCGACAGAGCCCGACAGGGCCCGACAGGGCCCGACAGAGCCCGACAGGGCCCGACAGGGCCCGACAGGGCCCGACAGGGTACCAGAGAGCCCGACAGGGCCCGACAGGGCCCAGTAGAGCCCGACAGAGCCCGATAGAGCCCGACAGAGCCCGACAGGCCCGACAGGGCCCGACAGGGCCCAGTAGAGCCCGACAGAGCCCGACAGAGCCCGACAGAGCCCGACAGGGCCCGACAGAGCCCGACAGGGCCCGACAGGGCCCGACAGAGCCCGACAGGGCCCGACAGGGCCCGACAGGGCCCGACAGAGCCCAGTAGAGCCCGACAGAGCCCGACAGAGCCCGACAGAGCCCGATAGAGCCCGACAGGGCCCGACAGGGCCCGACAGGGCCCAGTAGAGCCCGACAGAGCCCGACAGAGCCCAGTAGAGCCCAGTAGAGCCCGACAGAGCCCGACAGAGCCCGACAGAGCCCGACAGAGCCCGACAGGGCCCGACAGAGCCCGACAGAGCCCGACAGGGCCCGACAGGGCCCGACAGAGCCCGACAGGGCCCGACAGGGCCCGACAGGGCCCGACAGAGCCCAGTAGAGCCCGACAGAGCCCGACAGAGCCCGACAGAGCCCGACAGGGCCCGACAGGGCCCGACAGAGCCCGACAGGGCCCGATAGGGCCCAGTAGAGCCCGACAGAGCCCGACAGAGCCCGACAGAGCCCGACAGGGCCCGACAGAGCCCGACAGGGCCCGACAGGGCCCGACAGGGCCCGACAGAGCCCGACAGGGCCCGACAGAGCCCGACAGGGCCCGACAGGGCCCGACAGAGCCCGACAGAGCCCGACAGGGCCCGACAGGGCCCGACAGAGCCCGACAGGGCCCGACAGGGCCCGACAGGGCCCAGTAGATCCCGAAAGAGCCCGACAGAGCCCAGTAGAGCCCAGTAGAGCCCGACAGAGCCCGACAGAGCCCGACAGAGCCCGACAGGGCCCGACAGAGCCCGACAGAGCCCGACAGGGCCCGACAGGGCCCGACAGGGCCCAGTAGAGCCCTAAAGAGCCCGACAGAGCCCAGTAGAGCCCAGTAGAGCCCGACAGGGCCCGACAGGGCCCGACAGGGCCCATTAGAGCCCGACAGAGCCCGACAGAGCCTGACAGAGCCCGACAGGGCCCGACAGGGCCCGACAGAGTCCGACAGAGCCCGACAGGGCCCAGTAGAGCCCGACAGAGCCCGACAGAGCCCGACAGGGCCCGACAGGGCCCGACAGGGCCCGACAGAGCCCGACAGGGCCCGACAGGGCCCAGTAGAGCCCGATAGAGCCCGACAGAGCCCGACAGAGCCCGACAGGGCCCGACAGAGCCCGACAGAGCCCGACAGGGCCTGACAGGGCCCGACAGAGCCCGACAGGGCCCGATAGAGCCCGACAGGGCCCGACAGAGCCCGACAGGGCCCGACAGAGCCCGACAGAGCCCGACAGAGCCCGACAGGGCCCAGTAGAGCCCGACAGAGCCCAGTAGAGCCCAGTAGAGCCCGACAGAGCCCGACAGAGCCCGACAGAGCCCGACAGGGCCCGACAGGGCCCGACAGGGCCCAGTAGAGCCCGACAGAGCCCGACAGGGCCCGACAGAGCCCGACAGAACCCGACAGAGCCCGACAGAGCCCGACAGGGCCCAGTAGAGCCCGACAGAGCCCGACAGAGCCCGACAGAGCCCGACAGGGCCCGACAGAGCCCGACAGAGCCCGACAGGGCCCGACAGGGCCCGACAGAGCCCGACAGGGCCCGACAGGGCCCGACAGAGCCCGACAGAGCCCGACAGGGCCCGACAGAGCCCAGTAGAGCCCGACAGAGCCCGACAGAGCCCGACAGAGCCCGACAGGGCCCGACAGGGCCCGACAGGGCCCAGTAGAGCCCGACAGAGCCCGACAGAGCCCGACAGAGCCCGACAGAGCCCAGTAGAGCCCGACAGAGCCCGACAGGGCCCAGTAGAGCCCGACAGAGCCCGATAGAGCCCGACAGAGCCCGACAGGGCCCGACAGGGCCCGACAGGGCCCGACAGGGCCCGACAGAGCCCAGTAGAGCCCGACAGAGCCCGACAGAGCCGGACAGAGCCCGACAGGGCCCGACAGGGCCCGACAGGGCCCAGTAGAGCCCGACAGAGCCCGACAGAGCCCGACAGGGCCCGACAGAGCCTGACAGGGCCCGACAGGGCCCGACAGGGCCCGACAGAGCCCAGTAGAGCCCGACAGAGCCCGACAGAGCCCGACAGAGCCCGACAGGGCCCGATAGGGCCCAGTAGAGCCCGACAGAGCCCGACAGAGCCCGACAGGGCCCGACAGAGCCCGACAGAGCCCGACAGGGCCCGACAGGGCCCGACAGAGCCCGACAGGGCCCGACAGGGCCCGACAGGGCCCGACAGGGTACCAGAGAGCCCGACAGGGCCCGACAGGGCCCAGTAGAGCCCGACAGAGCCCGATAGAGCCCGACAGAGCCCGACAGGGCCCGACAGGGCCCGACAGGGCCCAGTAGAGCCCGACAGAGCCCGACAGAGCCCGACAGAGCCCGACAGGGCCCGACAGAGCCCGACAGGGCCCGACAGGGCCCGACAGGGCCCGACAGAGCCCAGTAGAGCCCGACAGAGCCCGACAGAGCCCGACAGGGCCCAGTAGAGCCCGACAGAGCCCGACAGAGCCCAGTAGAGCCCGACAGGGCTTGACAGGGCCCGACAGAGCCCGACAGGGCCCGACAGAGCCCGACAGGGCCCGACAGGGTACGACAGAGCCCGACAGGGCCCGACAGGGCCCAGTAGAGCCCGACAGAGCCCGACAGAGCCCGACAGAGCCCGACAGGGCCCGACAGGGCCCAGTAGAGCCCGACAGAGCCCGACAGAGCCCGACAGAGCCCAGTAGAGCCCAGTAGAGCCCGACAGAGCCCGACAGAGCCCGACAGAGCCCGACAGAGCCCGACAGGGCCCGACAGAGCCCGACAGAGCCCGACAGAGCCCGACAGGGCCCGACAGAGCCCGACAGAGCCCGACAGAGCCCGACAGGTCCCAGTAGAGCCCGACAGAGCCCGACAGAGCCCGACAGAACCCGACAGGGCCCAGTAGAGCCCGACAGAGCCTGACAGGGCCCGACAGAGCCCGACAGAGCCCGACAGCGCCCGACAGGGCCCAGTAGAGCCCGACAGAGCCCGACAGAGCCCGACAGAGCCCGACAGGGCCCGACAGAGCCCGACAGAGCCCGACAGGGCCCGACAGGGCCCAGTAGAGCCCGACAGAGCCCAACAGGGCCCGACAGAGCCCGACAGAGCCCGACAGAGCCCGACAGGGCCCAGTAGAGCCCGACAGAGCCCGACAGAGCCCGACAGAGCCCGACAGGGCCCGACAGAGCCCGACAGAGCCCGACAGGGCCCGACAGAGCCCGACAGAGCCCGACAGGGCCCAGTAGAGCCCGACAGAGCCCGACAGAGCCCGACAGAGCCCGACAGAGCCCAGTAGAGCCCGACAGAGCCCGACAGAGCCCGACAGAGGCCGACAGGGCCCGACAGAGCCCGACAGGGCCCGACAGGGCCCGACAGAGCCCGACAGGGCCCGACAGAGCCCAGTAGAGCCCGACAGAGCCCGACAGGGCCCGACAGAGCCCGACAGGGCCCAGTAGAGCCCGACAGAGCCCGATAGAGCCCGACAGGGCCCGACAGGGCCCGACAGGGCCCAGTAGAGCCCGACAGAGCCCGACAGAGCCCAGTAGAGCCCAGTAGAGCCCGACAGAGCCCGACAGAGCCCGACAGAGCCCGACAGAGCCCGACAGGGCCCGACAGAGCCCGACAGAGCCCGACAGGGCCCGACAGGGCCCGACAGAGCCCGACAGGGCCCGACAGGGCCCGACAGGGCCCGACAGAGCCCAGTAGAGCCCGACAGAGCCCGACAGAGCCCGACAGAGCCCGACAGGGCCCGACAGAGCCCGACAGAGCCCGACAGGGCCCGATAGGGCCCAGTAGAGCCCGACAGAGCCCGACAGAGCCCGACAGAGCCCGACAGGGCCCGACAGAGCCCGACAGGGCCCGACAGGGCCCGACAGGGCCCGACAGAGCCCGACAGGGACCGACAGAGCCCGACAGGGCCCGACAGGGCCCGACAGAGCCCGACAGAGCCCGACAGGGCCCGACAGGGCCCGACAGAGCCCGACAGGGCCCGACAGGGCCCGACAGGGCCCAGTAGATCCCGAAAGAGCCCGACAGAGCCCAGTAGAGCCCAGTAGAGCCCGACAGAGCCCGACAGAGCCCGACAGAGCCCGACAGGGCCCGACAGAGCCCGACAGAGCCCGACAGGGCCCGACAGGGCCCGACAGGGCCCAGTAGAGCCCGAAAGAGCCCGACAGAGCCCAGTAGAGCCCAGTAGAGCCCGACAGGGCCCGACAGGGCCCGACAGGGCCCATTAGAGCCCGACAGAGCCCGACAGAGCCTGACAGAGCCCGACAGGGCCCGACAGGGCCCGACAGAGTCCGACAGAGCCCGACAGGGCCCAGTAGAGCCCGACAGAGCCCGACAGAGCCCGACAGGGCCCGACAGGGCCCGACAGGGCCCGACAGAGCCCGACAGGGCCCGACAGGGCCCAGTAGAGCCCGATAGAGCCCGACAGAGCCCGACAGAGCCCGACAGGGCCCGACAGAGCCCGACAGAGCCCGACAGGGCCTGACAGGGCCCGACAGAGCCCGACAGGGCCCGATAGAGCCCGACAGGGCCCGACAGAGCCCGACAGAGCCCGACAGGGCACGACAGAGCCCGACAGAGCCCGACAGGGCCCGACAGAGCCCGACAGAGCCCGACAGAGCCCGACAGGGCCCAGTAGAGCCCGACAGAGCCCAGTAGAGCCCAGTAGAGCCCGACAGAGCCCGACAGAGCCCGACAGAGCCCGACAGGGCCCGACAGGGCCCGACAGGGCCCAGTAGAGCCCGACAGAGCCCGACAGGGCCCGACAGAGCCCGACAGAACCCGACAGAGCCCGACAGAGCCCGACAGGGCCCAGTAGAGCCCGACAGAGCCCGACAGAGCCCGACAGAGCCCGACAGGGCCCGACAGAGCCCGACAGAGCCCGACAGGGCCCGACAGGGCCCGACAGAGCCCGACAGGGCCCGACAGAGCCCGACAGAGCCCGACAGAGCCCGACAGGGCCCGACAGAGCCCAGTAGAGCCCGACAGAGCCCGACAGAGCCCGACAGAGCCCGACAGGGCCCGACAGGGCCCGACAGGGCCCAGTAGAGCCCGACAGAGCCCGACAGAGCCCGACAGAGCCCGACAGAGCCCAGTAGAGCCCGACAGAGCCCGACAGGGCCCAGTAGAGCCCGACAGAGCCCGATAGAGCCCGACAGAGCCCGACAGGGCCCGACAGGGCCCGACAGGGCCCGACAGGGCCCGACAGAGCCCAGTAGAGCCCGACAGAGCCCGACAGAGCCCGACAGAGCCCGACAGGGCCCGACAGGGCCCGACAGGGCCCAGTAGAGCCCGACAGAGCCCGACAGAGCCCGACAGGGCCCGACAGAGCCTGACAGGGCCCGACAGGGCCCGACAGGGCCCGACAGAGCCCAGTAGAGCCCGACAGAGCCCGACAGAGCCCGACAGAGCCCGACAGGGCCCGATAGGGCCCAGTAGAGCCCGACAGAGCCCGACAGAGCCCGACAGGGCCCGACAGAGCCCGACAGAGCCCGACAGGGCCCGACAGGGCCCGACAGAGCCCGACAGGGCCCGACAGGGCCCGACAGGGCCCGACAGGGTACCAGAGAGCCCGACAGGGCCCGACAGGGCCCAGTAGAGCCCGACAGAGCCCGACAGAGCCCGACAGAGCCCGACAGGGCCCGACAGGGCCCAGTAGATCCCGACAGAGCCCGACAGAGCCCGACAGGGCCCAGTAGAGCCCGACAGAGCCCGACAGAGCCCGACAGAGCCCGACAGAGCCCGACAGAGCCCGACAGGGCCCGACAGGGCCCGACAGGGCCCGACAGAGCCCGACAGAGCCCGACAGAGCCCGACAGGGCCCGACAGAGCCTGACAGAGCCTGACAGGGCCCAGTAGAGCCCGACAGAGCCCGACAGAGCCCGACAGAACCCGACAGGGCCCAGTAGAGCCCGACAGAGCCCGACAGGGCCCGACAGAGCCCGACAGGGCCCGACAGAGCCCGACAGAGCCCGACAGGGCCCGACAGAGCCCGACAGAGCCCGACAGGGCCCAGTAGAGCCTGACAGAGCCCGACAGAGCCCGACAGAACCCGACAGGGCCCAGTAGAGCCCGACAGAGCCCGACAGGGCCCGACAGAGCCCGACAGAGCCCGACAGAGCCCGACAGGGCCCGACAGAGCCCGACAGGGCCCGACAGGGCCCAGTAGAGCCCGACAGAGCCCAACAGGGCCCGACAGAGCCCGACAGAGCCCGACAGAGCCCGACAGGGCCCAGTAGAGCCCGACAGAGCCCGATAGAGCCCGACAGAGCCCGACAGGGCCCGACAGAGCCCGACAGGGCCCGACAGAGCCCGACAGAGCCCGACAGGGCCCGACAGAGCCCAGTAGAGCCCGACAGAGCCCGACAGGGCCCGACAGGGCCCGACAGAGCCCGACAGGGCCCGACAGAGCCCGACAGAGCCCGACAGGGCCCGACAGAGCCCAGTAGAGCCCGCCAGAGCCCGCCAGAGCCCGACAGAGCCCAGTAGAGCCCAGTAGAGCCCGACAGAGCCCGACAGAGCCCGACAGAGCCCGACAGGGCCCGACAGAGCCCGACAGGGCCCGACAGAGCCCGACAGAGCCCGACAGGGCCCGACAGGGCCCGACAGGGCCCAGTAGAGCCCGAAAGAGCCCGACAGAGCCCAGTAGAGCCCAGTAGAGCCCGACAGGGCCCGACAGGGCCCGACAGGGCCCATTAGAGCCCGACAGAGCCCGACAGAGCCTGACAGAGCCCGACAGGGCCCGACAGGGCCCGACAGAGTCCGACAGAGCCCGACAGGGCCCAGTAGAGCCCGACAGAGCCCGACAGAGCCCGACAGGGCCCGACAGGGCCCGACAGGGCCCGACAGGGCCCGACAGAGCCCGACAGGGCCCGACAGGGCCCGACAGGGCCCAGTAGAGCCCGACAGAGCCCAACAGGGCCCGACAGAGCCCGACAGAGCCCGACAGAGCCCGACAGGGCCCAGTAGAGCCCGACAGAGCCCGATAGAGCCCGACAGAGCCCGACAGGGCCCGACAGAGCCCGACAGGGCCCGACAGAGCCCGACAGAGCCCGACAGGGCCCGACAGGGCCCAGTAGAGCCCGACAGAGCCCGACAGGGCCCGACAGGGCCCGACAGAGCCCGACAGGGCCCGACAGAGCCCGACAGAGCCCGACAGGGCCCGACAGAGCCCAGTAGAGCCCGCCAGAGCCCGCCAGAGCCCGACAGAGCCCAGTAGAGCCCAGTAGAGCCCGACAGAGCCCGACAGAGCCCGACAGAGCCCGACAGGGCCCGACAGAGCCCGACAGAGTCCGACAGGGCCCGACAGGGCCCGACAGGGCCCAGTAGAGCCCGAAAGAGCCCGACAGAGCCCAGTAGAGCCCAGTAGAGCCCGACAGGGCCCGACAGGGCCCGACAGGGCCCATTAGAGCCCGACAGAGCCCGACAGAGCCTGACAGAGCCCGACAGGGCCCGACAGGGCCCGACAGAGTCCGACAGAGCCCGACAGGGCCCAGTAGAGCCCGACAGAGCCCGACAGAGCCCGACAGGGCCCGACAGGGCCCGACAGGGCCCGACAGAGCCCGACAGGGCCCGACAGGGCCCAGTAGAGCCCGATAGAGCCCGACAGAGCCCGACAGAGCCCGACAGGGCCCGACAGAGCCCGACAGAGCCCGACAGGGCCTGACAGGGCCCGACAGGGCACGACAGAGCCCGACAGAGCCCGACAGGGCCCGACAGAGCCCGACAGAGCCCGACAGAGCCCGACAGGGCCCAGTAGAGCCCGACAGAGCCCAGTAGAGCCCAGTAGAGCCCGACAGAGCCCGACAGAGCCCGACAGAGCCCGACAGGGCCCGACAGGGCCCGACAGGGCCCAGTAGAGCCCGACAGAGCCCGACAGGGCCCGACAGAGCCCGACAGAGCCCGACAGAGCCCGACAGAGCCCGACAGGGCCCAGCAGAGCCCGACAGAGCCCGACAGAGCCCGACAGAGCCCGACAGGGCCCGACAGAGCCCGACAGAGCCCGACAGGGCCCGACAGGGCCCGACAGAGCCCGACAGGGCCCGACAGAGCCCGACAGAGCCCGACAGAGCCCGACAGGGCCCGACAGAGCCCAGTAGAGCCCAACAGAGCCCGACAGAGCCCGACAGAGCCCGACAGGGCCCGACAGGGCCCGACAGGGCCCAGTAGAGCCCGAAAGAGCCCGACAGAGCCCGACAGAGCCCAGTAGAGCCCGACAGAGCCCGACAGGGCCCAGTAGAGCCCGACAGAGCCCGACAGAGCCCGACAGAGCCCGACAGGGCCCGACAGGGCCCGACAGGGCCCGACAGAGCCCGACAGGGCCCGACAGGGCCCGACAGAGCCCAGTAGAGCCCGACAGAGCCCGACAGAGCCCGACAGAGCCCGACAGGGCCCGACAGGGCCCGACAGGGCCCAGTAGAGCCCGACAGAGCCCGACAGAGCCCGACAGGGCCCGACAGAGCCTGACAGGGCCCGACAGGGCCCGACAGGGCCCGACAGAGCCCAGTAGAGCCCGACAGAGCCCGACAGAGCCCGACAGAGCCCGACAGGGCCCGATAGGGCCCAGTAGAGCCCGACAGAGCCCGACAGAGCCCGACAGGGCCCGACAGAGCCCGACAGAGCCCGACAGGGCCCGACAGGGCCCGACAGAGCCCGACAGGGCCCGACAGGGCCCGACAGGGACCGACAGGGTACCAGAGAGCCCGACAGGGCCCGACAGGGCCCAGTAGAGCCCGACAGAGCCCGACAGAGCCCGACAGAGCCCGACAGGGCCCGACAGGGCCCAGTAGATCCCGACAGAGCCCGACAGAGCCCGACAGGGCCCAGTAGAGCCCGACAGAGCCCGACAGAGTCCGACACAGCCCGACAGAGCCCGACAGAGCCCGACAGGGCCCGACAGAGCCCGACAGGGCCCGACAGAGCCCGACAGAGCCCGACAGAGCCCGACAGAGCCCGACAGGGCCCGACAGAGCCCGACAGAGCCTGACAGGGCCCAGTAGAGCCCGACAGAGCCCGACAGAGCCCGACAGAACCCGACAGGGCCCAGTAGAGCCCGACAGAGCCCGACAGGGCCCGACAGAGCCCGACAGGGCCCGACAGAGCCCGACAGGGCCCGACAGAGCCCGACAGAGCCCGACAGGGCCCGACAGAGCCCGACAGAGCCCGACAGAGCCCGACAGGGCCCAGAAGAGCCCGACAGAGCCCGACAGAGCCCGACAGAACCCGACAGGGCCCAGTAGAGCCCGACAGAGCCCGACAGGGCCCGACAGAGCCCGACAGAGCCCGACAGAGCCCGACAGGGCCCGACAGAGCCCGACAGAGCCCGACAGGGCCCGACAGGGCCCAGTAGAGCCCGACAGAGCCCAACAGGGCCCGACAGAGCCCGACAGAGCCCGACAGAGCCCGACAGGGCCCAGTAGAGCCCGACAGAGCCCGATAGAGCCCGACAGAGCCCGACAGGGCCCGACAGAGCCCGACAGGGCCCGACAGAGCCCGACAGAGCCCGACAGGGCCCGACAGAGCCCGGTAGAGCCCGACAGAGCCCGACAGGGCCCGACAGGGCCCGACAGAGCCCGACAGGGCCCGACAGAGCCCGACAGAGCCCGACAGGGCCCGACAGAGCCCAGTAGAGCCCGCCAGAGCCCGACAGAGCCCGACAGAGCCCAGTAGAGCCCGACAGAGCCCGACAGAGCCCGACAGAGGCCGACAGGGCCCGACAGAGCCCGACAGGGCCCGACAGGGCCCTACAGAGCCCGACAGGGCCCGACAGAGCCCGACAGAGCCCGACAGAGCCCGACAGAGCCCAGTAGAGCCCGACAGAGCCCGACAGGGCCCGACAGAGCCCGACAGGGCCCAGTAGAGCCCGACAGAGCCCGATAGAGCCCGACAGGGCCCGACAGGGCCCGACAGGGCCCAGTAGAGCCCGACAGAGCCCGACAGAGCCCAGTAGAGCCCAGTAGAGCCCGACAGAGCCCGACAGAGCCCGACAGAGCCCGACAGGGCCCGACAGAGCCCGACAGAGCCCGACAGGGCCCGACAGGGCCCGACAGAGCCCGACAGGGCCCGACAGAGCCCAGTAGAGCCCAGTAGAGCCCAGTAGAGCCCGACAGGGCCCGACAGGGCCCGACAGGGCCCATTAGAGCCCGACAGAGCCCGACAGAGCCTGACAGAGCCCGACAGGGCCCGACAGGACCCGACAGAGCCCGACAGAGTCCGACAGGGCCCAGTAGAGCCCGACAGAGCCCGACAGAGCCCGACAGGGCCCGACAGGGCCCGACAGAGCCCGACAGGGCCCGACAGAGCCCGACAGGGCCCGACAGGGCCCGACAGGGCCCGACAGGGCCCAGTAGAGCCCGATAGAGCCCGACAGAGCCCGACAGAGCCCAGTAGAGCCCGACAGAGCCCGACAGAGCCCGACAGAGCCCGACAGGGCCCGACAGAGCCCGACAGGGCCCGACAGAGCCCGACAGAGCCCGACAGAGCCCGACAGGGCCCGACAGGGCCCGACAGAGCCCGACAGGGCCCGACAGAGCCCAGTAGAGCCCGACAGAGCCCGACAGAGCCCGACAGAGCCCGACAGGGCCCGATAGGGCCCAGTAGAGCCCGACAGAGCCCGACAGAGCCCGACAGAGCCCGACAGGGCCCGACAGAGCCCGACAGAGCCCGACAGGGCCCGACAGGGCCCGACAGAGCCCGACAGGGCCCGACAGGGCCCGACAGAGCCCGACAGAGCCCGACAGGGCCCGACAGGGCCCGACAGAGCCCGACAGAGCCCGACAGGGCCCGACAGAGCCCGACAGAGCCCGACAGGGCCCGACAGGGCCCGACAGGGCCCAGTAGATCCCGAAAGAGCCCGACAGAGCCCAGTAGAGCGCAGTAGAGCCCGACAGAGCCCGACAGAGCCCGACAGAGCCCGACAGAGCCCGACAGGGCCCGACAGGGCCCGACAGGGCCCAGTAGAGCCCGAAAGAGCCCGACAGAGCCCAGTAGAGCCCAGTAGAGCCCGACAGGGCCCGACAGGGCCCGACAGGGCCCATTAGAGCCCGACAGAGCCCGACAGAGCCTGACAGAGCCCGACAGGGCCCGAGAGGGCCCGACAGAGTCCGACAGAGCCCGACAGGGCCCAGTAGAGCCCGACAGAGCCCGACAGGGCCCAGTAGAGCCCGACAGAGCCCGACAGAGCCCGACAGAGCCCGACAGAGCCCGACAGGGCCCGACAGAGCCCGACAGAGCCCGACAGGGCCCGACAGGGCCCGACAGAGCCCGACACGGCCCGACAGAGCCCGACAGAGCCCGACAGAGCCCAACAGGGCCCGACAGAGCCCAGTAGAGCCCGACAGAGCCCGACAGAGCCCGACAGAGCCCGACAGGGCCCGACAGGGCCCGACAGGGCCCAGTAGAGCCCGACAGAGCCCGACAGAGCCCGACAGAGCCCGACAGAGCCCAGTAGAGCCCGACAGAGCCCGACAGGGCCCAGTAGAGCCCGACAGAGCCCGACAGAGCCCGACAGGGCCCGACAGGGCCCGACAGGGCCCGACAGAGCCCGACAGGGCCCGACAGGGCCCGACAGAGCCCAGTAGAGCCCGACAGAGCCCGACAGAGCCCGACAGAGCCCGACAGGGCCCGACAGAGCCTGACTGGGCCCGACAGGGCCCGACAGGGCCCGACAGAGCCCAGTAGAGCCCGACAGAGCCCGACAGAGCCCGACAGAGCCCGACAGGGCCCGATAGGGCCCAGTAGATCCCGACAGAGCCCGAAAGAGCCCGACAGGGCCCAGTAGAGCCCGACAGAGCCCGACAGAGCCCGACAGAGCCCGACAGGGCCCGACAGAGCCCGACAGAGCCCGACAGGGCCCGACAGGGCCCGACAGAGCCCGACAGGGCCCGACAGGGTACCAGAGAGCCCGACAGGGCCCGACAGGGCCCAGTAGAGCCCGACAGAGCCCGACAGAGCCCGACAGAGCCCGACAGGGCCCGACAGGGCCCAGTAGATCCCGACAGAGCCCGAAAGAGCCCGACAGGGCCCAGTAGAGCCCGACAGAGCCCGACAGAGCCCGACACAGCCCGACAGAGCCCGACAGAGCCTGACAGGGCCCGACAGAGCCCGACAGGGCCCGACAGAGCCCGACAGAGCCCGACAGGGCCCGACAGGGCCCGACAGGGCCCAGTAGAGCCCGACAGAGCCCGACAGAGCCCGACAGAAACCGACAAGGCCCAGTAGAGCCCGACAGAGCCCGACAGAGCCCGACAGAGCCCGACAGAGCCCGACAGGGCCCGACAGAGCCCGACAGAGCCTGACAGGGCCCAGTAGAGCCCGACAGAGCCCGACAGAGCCCGACAGAACCCGACAGGGCCCAGTAGAGCCCGACAGAGCCCGACAGGGCCCGACAGAGCCCGACAGGGCCCGACAGAGCCCGACAGAGCCCGACAGGGCCCGACAGAGCCCGACAGAGCCCGACAGAGCCCGACAGGGCCCAGTAGAGCCCGACAGAGCCCGACAGAGCCCGACAGAACCCGACAGGGCCCAGTAGAGCCCGACAGAGCCCGACAGGGCCCGACAGAGCCCGACAGAGCCCGACAGAGCCCGACAGGGCCCGACAGAGCCCGACAGAGCCCGACAGGGCCCGACAGGGCCCAGTAGAGCCCGACAGAGCCCAACAGGGCCCGACAGAGCCCGACAGAGCCCGACAGAGCCCGACAGGGCCCAGTAGAGCCCGACAGAGCCCGACAGAGCCCGACAGAGCCCGACAGGGCCCGACAGAGCCCGACAGGGCCCGACAGAGCCCGACAGAGCCCGACAGGGCCCGACAGAGCCAAGTAGAGCCCGACAGAGCCCGACAGGGCCCGACAGGGCCCGACAGAGCCCGACAGGGCCCGACAGAGCCCGACAGAGCCCGACAGGGCCCGACAGAGCCCAGTAGAGCCCGCCAGAGCCCGACAGAGCCCGACAGAGCCCAGTAGAGCCCGACAGAGCCCGACAGAGCCCGACAGAGTCCGACAGGGCCCGACAGAGCCCGACAGGGCCCGACAGGGCCCTACAGAGCCCGACAGGGCCCGACAGAGCCCGACAGAGCCCGACAGAGCCCGACAGAGCCCAGTAGAGCCCGACAGAGCCCGACAGGGCCCGACAGAGCCCGACAGGGCCCAGTAGAGCCTGACAGAGCCCGATAGAGCCCGACAGGGCCCGACAGGGCCCGACAGGGCCCAGTAGAGCCCGACAGAGCCCGACAGAGCCCAGTAGAGCCCAGTAGAGCCCGACAGAGCCCGACAGAGCCCGACAGAGCCCGACAGGGCCCGACAGAGCCCGACAGAGCCCGACAGGGCCCGACAGGGCCCGACAGAGCCCGACAGGGCCCGACAGAGCCCAGTAGAGCCCAGTAGAGCCCAGTAGAGCCCGACAGGGCCCGACAGGGCCCGACAGGGCCCATTAGAGCCCGACAGAGCCCGACAGAGCCTGACAGAGCCCGACAGGGCCCGACAGGGCCCGACAGAGCCCGACAGAGTCCGACAGGGCCCAGTAGAGCCCGACAGAGCCCGACAGAGCCCGACAGGGCCCGACAGGGCCCGACAGAGCCCGACAGGGCCCGACAGAGCCCGACAGGGCCCGACAGGGCCCGACAGGGCCCGACAGGGCCCAGTAGAGCCCGATAGAGCCCGACAGAGCCCGACAGAGCCCAGTAGAGCCCGACAGAGCCCGACAGAGCCCGACAGAGCCCGACAGGGCCCGACAGAGCCCGACAGGGCCCGACAGAGCCCGACAGAGCCCGACAGAGCCCGACAGGGCCCGACAGGGCCCGACAGAGCCCGACAGGGCCCGACAGAGCCCAGTAGAGCCCGACAGAGCCCGACAGAGCCCGACAGGGCCCGATAGGGCCCAGTAGAGCCCGACAGAGCCCGACAGAGCCCGACAGAGCCCGACAGGGCCCGACAGAGCCCGACAGAGCCCGACAGGGCCCGACAGGGCCCGACAGAGCCCGACAGGCCCCGACAGGGCCCGACAGAGCCCGACAGAGCCCGACAGGGCCCGACAGGGCCCGACAGAGCCCGACAGAGCCCGACAGGGCCCGACAGGGCCCGACAGGGCCCAGTAGATCCCGAAAGAGCCCGACAGAGCCCAGTAGAGCCCAGTAGAGCCCGACAGAGCCCGACAGAGCCCGACAGAGCCCGACAGAGCCCGACAGAGCCCGACAGGGCCCGACAGGGCCCAGTAGAGCCCGAAAGAGCCCGACAGAGCCCAGTAGAGCCCAGTAGAGCCCGACAGGGCCCGACAGGGCCCGACAGGGCCCATTAGAGCCCGACAGAGCCCGACAGAGCCTGACAGATCCCGACAGGGCCCGAGAGGGCCCGACAGAGTCCGACAGAGCCCGACAGGGCCCAGTAGAGCCCGACAGAGCCCGACAGAGCCCGACAGGGCCCGACAGGGCCCAGTAGAGCCCGACAGAGCCCGACAGAGCCCGACAGAGCCCGACAGGGCCCGACAGAGCCCGACAGAGCCCGACAGGGCCCGACAGGGCCCGACAGAGCCCGACACGGCCCGACAGAGCCCGACAGAGCCCGACAGAGCCCGACAGGGCCCGACAGAGCCCAGTAGAGCCCGACAGAGCCCGACAGAGCCCGACAGAGCCCGACAGGGCCCGACAGGGCCCGACAGGGCCCAGTAGAGCCCGACAGAGCCCGACAGAGCCCGACAGAGCCCAGTAGAGCCCGACAGAGCCCGACAGGGCCCAGTAGAGCCCGACAGAGCCCGACAGAGCCCGACAGGGCCCGACAGGGCCCGACAGGGCCCGACAGGGCCCGACAGAGCCCGACAGGGCCCGACAGGGCCCGACAGAGCCCAGTAGAGCCCGACAGAGCCCGACAGAGCCCGACAGAGCCCGACAGAGCCCGACAGGGCCCGACAGAGCCTGACAGGGCCCGACAGGGCCCGACAGGGCCCGACAGAGCCCAGTAGAGCCCGACAGAGCCCGACAGAGCCCGACAGAGCCCGACAGGGCCCGATAGGGCCCAGTAGAGCCCGACAGAGCCCGACAGAGCCCGACAGAGCCCGACAGGGCCCGACAGAGCCCGACAGAGCCCGACAGGGCCCGACAGGGCCCGACAGAGCCCGACAGGGCCCGACAGGGTACCAGAGAGCCCGACAGGGCCCGACAGGGCCCAGTAGAGCCCGACAGAGCCCGACAGAGCCCGACAGAGCCCGACAGGGCCCGACAGAGCCCGACAGGGACCGACAGAGCCCGACAGGGACCGACAGGTCCCGACAGGTCCCGACAGGGCCTGACAGAGCCCGACAGAGCCCGACAGGGCCCGACAGGGCCCAGTAGAGCCCGACAGAGCCCGACAGAGCCCGACAGAGCCCGACAGGGCCCGACAGGGCCCGACAGAGCCCGACAGGGCCCGACAGGGCCCGACAGAGCCCAGTAGAGCCCGACAGAGCCCGACAGAGCCCGACAGAACCCGACAGAGCCCGACAGAGCCCAGCAGAGCCCGACAGAGCCCATCAGGGCCCGACAGGGCCCAGTAGAGCCCGACAGAGCCCGACAAAGCCCGAGAGAGCCCGACAGAGCCCAGTAGAGCCCGACAGAGCCCAACAGGGCCCGACAGAGCCCGACAGAGCCCGACAGAGCCCGACAGGGCCCGACAGGGCCCGACAGAGCCCGACAGAGCCCAGTAGAGCCCAGTAGAGCCCGACAGAGCCCGACAGAGCCCGACAGAGCCCGACAGGGCCCGACAGAGCCCGACAGAGCCCGACAGGGCCCGACAGGGCCCGACAGAGCCCGACAGGGCCCGACAGAGCCCGACAGATCCCAGTAGAGCCTGACAGAGCCCGACAGAGCCCGACAGAGCCCGACAGGGCCCGACAGGTCCCGACAGGGCCCGACAGGTCCCGACAGGGCCCAGTAGAGCCCGACAGAGCCCGACAGAGCCCGACAGGGCCCGACAGGGCCCGACAGAGCCCAGTAGAGCCCGACAGAGCCCGACAGGGCCCGACAGAGCCCGACAGGCCCCGACAGGGCCCAGTAGAGCCCGACAGAGCCCGACAGAGCCCAGTAGAGCGCGACAGAGCCGAGAGGGCCCGACAGAGCCCGACAGAGCCCGACAGAGCCCGACAGAGCCCGACAGGGCCCGACAGAGCCCGACAGGGCCCAGAAGAGCCCGACAGGGCCCGACAGAGCCCGACAGAACCCGACAGGGCCCAGTAGAGCCCGACAGAGCCCGACAGAGCCCGACAGAGCCCGACAGGGCCCGACAGAGCCCGACAGAGCCCGACAGAGCCCGACAGCGCCCGACAGGGCCCAGTAGAGCCCGACAGAGCCCGACAGAGCCCGACAGAGCCCGACAGGGCCCGACAGAGCCCGACAGAGCCCGACAGGGCCCAGTAGAGCCCGACAGAGCCCAACAGGGCCCGACAGAGCCCGACAGAGCCCGACAGAGCCCGACAGGGCCCAGTAGAGCCCGACAGAGCCCGACAGAGCCCGACAGAGCCCGACAGGGCCCGACAGAGCCCGACAGAGCCCGACAGAGCCCGACAGAGCCCGACAGAGCCCGACAGGGCCCAGTAGAGCCCGACAGAGCCCGACAGAGCCCGACAGAGCCCGACAGAGCCCAGTAGAGCCCGACAGAGCCCGACAGAGCCCGACAGAGCCCGACAGGGCCCGACAGAGCCCGACAGGGCCCGACAGGGCCCGACAGGGCCCGACAGAGCCCGACAGAGCCCGACAGGGGCCGACAGAGCCCGACAGGGCCCAGTAGAGCCCGACAGAGCCCGATAGAGCCCGACAGGGCCCGACAGGTCCCAGTAGAGCCCGACAGAGCCCGACAGAGCCCAGTAGAGCCCAGTAGAGCCCGACAGAGCCCGACAGAGCCCGACAGAGCCCGACAGGGCCCGACAGAGCCCAACAGAGCCCGACAGGGCCCGACAGGGCCCGACAGGGCCCAGTAGAGCCCGAAAGAGCCCGACAGAGCCCAGTAGAGCCCAGTAGAACCCGACAGGGCCCGACAGGGCCCGACAGGGCCCATTAGAGCCCGACAGAGCCCGACAGAGCCTGACAGAGCCCGACAGGGCCCGACAGGGCCCGACAGAGTCCGACAGAGCCCGACAGGGCCCAGTAGAGCCCGACAGAGCCCGACAGAGCCCGACAGGGCCCGACAGGGCCAAGTAGAGCCCGATAGAGCCCGACAGAGCCCGACAGAGCCCGACAGGGCCCGACAGAGCCCGACAGAGCCCGACAGGGCCCGACAGGGCCCGACAGAGCCCGACAGGGCCCGATAGAGCCCGACAGGGCCCGACAGAGCCCGACAGAGCCCGACAGGGCACGACAGAGCCCGACAGAGCCCGACAGGGCCCGACAGAGCCCGATAGAGCCCGACAGAGCCCGACAGGGCCCGACAGAGCCCGACAGGGCCCGACAGGGCCCGACAGGGCCCGACAGGGCCCAGTAGAGCCCGATAGAGCCCGACAGAGCCCGACAGAGCCCAGTAGAGCCCGACAGAGCCCGACAGAGCCCGACAGAGCCCGACAGGGCCCGACAGAGCCCGACAGGGCCCGACAGAGCCCGACAGAGCCCGAGAGAGCCCGACAGGGCCCGACAGGGCCCGACAGAGCCCGACAGGGCCCGACAGAGCCCAGTAGAGCCCGACAGAGCCCGACAGAGCCCGACAGAGCCCGACAGGGCCCGATAGCGCCCAGTAGAGCCCGACAGAGCCCGACAGAGCCCGACAGAGCCCGACAGGGCCCGACAGAGCCCGACAGAGCCCGACAGGGCCCGACAGGGCCCGACAGAGCCCGACAGGGCCCGACAGAGCCCGACAGGGCCCGACAGGGCCCGACAGAGCCCGACAGAGCCCGACAGGGCCCGACAGGGCCCGACAGAGCCCGACAGAGCCCGACAGGGCCCGACAGGGCCCGACAGGGCCCAGTAGATCCCGAAAGAGCCCGACAGAGCCCAGTAGAGCCCAGTAGAGCCCGACAGAGCCCGACAGAGCCCGACAGAGCCCGACAGAGCCCGACAGAGCCCGACAGGGCCCGACAGGGCCCAGTAGAGCCCGAAAGAGCCCGACAGAGCCCAGTAGAGCCCAGTAGAGCCCGACAGGGCCCGACAAGGCCCGACAGGGCCCATTAGAGCCCGACAGAGCCCGACAGAGCCTGACAGAGCCCGACAGGGCCCGAGAGGGCCCGACAGAGTCCGACAGAGCCCGACAGGGCCCAGTAGAGCCCGACAGAGCCCGACAGAGCCCGACAGGGCCCGACAGGGCCCAGTAGAGCCCGACAGAGCCCGACAGAGCCCGACAGAGCCCGACAGGGCCCGACAGAGCCCGACAGAGCCCGACAGGGCCCGACAGGGCCCGACAGAGCCCGACACGGCCCGACAGAGCCCGACAGAGCCCGACAGGGCCCGACAGAGCCCAGTAGAGCCCGACAGAGCCCGACAGAGCCCGACAGAGCCCGACAGGGCCCGACAGGGCCCGACAGGGCCCAGTAGAGCCCGACAGAGCCCGACAGAGCCCGACAGAGCCCGACAGAGCCCAGTAGAGCCCGACAGAGCCCGACAGGGCCCAGTAGAGCCCGACAGAGCCCGACAGAGCCCGACAGGGCCCGACAGGGCCCGACAGGGCCCGACAGAGCCCGACAGGGCCCGACAGGGCCCGACAGAGCCCAGTAGAGCCCGACAGAGCCCGACAGAGCCCGACAGAGCCCGACAGAGCCCGACAGGGCCCGACAGAGCCTGACAGGGCCCGACAGGGCCCGACAGGGCCCGACAGAGCCCAGTAGAGCCCGACAGAGCCCGACAGAGCCCGACAGAGCCCGACAGGGCCCGATAGGGCCCAGTAGAGCCCGACAGAGCCCGACAGAGCCCGACAGAGCCCGACAGGGCCCGACAGAGCCCGACAGAGCCCGACAGGGCCCGACAGGGCCCGACAGAGCCCGACAGGGCCCGACAGGGTACCAGAGAGCCCGACAGGGCCCGACAGGGCCCAGTAGAGCCCGACAGAGCCCGACAGAGCCCGACAGAGCCCGACAGGGCCCGACAGAGCCCGACAGGGACCGACAGAGCCCGACAGAGCCCGACAGGTCCCGACAGGGCCTGACAGAGCCCGACAGAGCCCGACAGGGCCCGACAGGGCCCAGTAGAGCCCGACAGAGCCCGACAGAGCCCGACAGAGCCCGACAGGGCCCGACAGGGCCCGACAGAGCCCGACAGGGCCCGACAGGGCCCGACAGAGCCCAGTAGAGCCCGACAGAGCCCGACAGAGCCCGACAGAACCCGACAGAGCCCGACAGAGCCCAGCAGAGCCCGACAGAGCCCATCAGGGCCCGACAGGGCCCAGTAGAGCCCGACAGAGCCCGACAAAGCCCGAGAGAGCCCGACAGAGCCCAGTAGAGCCCGCCAGAGCCCGACAGGGCCCGACAGAGCCCGACAGAGCCCGACAGAGCCCGACAGGGCCCGACAGGGCCCGACAGAGCCCGACAGAGCCCAGTAGAGCCCAGTAGAGCCCGACAGAGCCCGACAGAGCCCGACAGAGCCCGACAGGGCCCGACAGAGCCCGACAGAGCCCGACAGGGCCCGACAGGGCCCGACAGAGCCCGACAGGGCCCGACAGAGCCCGACAGATCCCAGTAGAGCCTGACAGAGCCCGACAGAGCCCGACAGAGCCCGACAGGGCCCGACAGGTCCCGACAGGGCCCGACAGGTCCCGACAGGGCCCAGTAGAGCCCGACAGAGCCCGACAGAGCCCGACAGGGCCCGACAGGGCCCGACAGAGCCCAGTAGAGCCCGACAGAGCCCGACAGGGCCCGACAGAGCCCGACAGGCCCCGACAGGGCCCAGTAGAGCCCGACAGAGCCCGACAGAGCCCAGTAGAGCGCGACAGAGCCGAGAGGGCCCGACAGAGCCCGACAGAGCCCGACAGAGCCCGACAGAGCCCGACAGGGCCCGACAGAGCCCGACAGGGCCCAGAAGAGCCCGACAGAGCCCGACAGAGCCCGACAGAACCCGACAGGGCCCAGTAGAGCCCGACAGAGCCCGACAGAGCCCGACAGAGCCCGACAGGGCCCGACAGAGCCCGACAGAGCCCGACAGAGCCCGACAGCGCCCGACAGGGCCCAGTAGAGCCCGACAGAGCCCGACAGAGCCCGACAGGGCCCGACAGAGCCCGACAGAGCCCGACAGGGCCCAGTAGAGCCCGACAGAGCCCAACAGGGCCCGACAGAGCCCGACAGAGCCCGACAGAGCCCGACAGGGCCCAGTAGAGCCCGACAGAGCCCGACAGAGCCCGACAGAGCCCGACAGGGCCCGACAGAGCCCGACAGAGCCCGACAGGGCCCAGTAGAGCCCGACAGAGCCCGACAGAGCCCGACAGAGCCCGACAGAGCCCAGTAGAGCCCGACAGAGCCCGACAGAGCCCGACAGAGCCCGACAGGGCCCGACAGAGCCCGACAGGGCCCGACAGGGCCCGACAGGGCCCGACAGAGCCCGACAGAGCCCGACAGGGGCCGACAGAGCCCGACAGGGCCCAGTAGAGCCCGACAGAGCCCGATAGAGCCCGACAGGGCCCGACAGGGCCCAGTAGAGCCCGACAGAGCCCGACAGAGCCCAGTAGAGCCCAGTAGAGCCCGACAGAGCCCGACAGAGCCCGACAGAGCCCGACAGGGCCCGACAGAGCCCAACAGAGCCCGACAGGGCCCGACAGGGCCCGACAGGGCCCAGTAGAGCCCGAAAGAGCCCGACAGAGCCCAGTAGAGCCCAGTAGAACCCGACAGGGCCCGACAGGGCCCGACAGGGCCCATTAGAGCCCGACAGAGCCCGACAGAGCCTGACAGAGCCCGACAGGGCCCGACAGGGCCCGACAGAGTCCGACAGAGCCCGACAGGGCCCAGTAGAGCCCGACAGAGCCCGACAGAGCCCGACAGGGCCCGACAGGGCCAAGTAGAGCCCGATAGAGCCCGACAGAGCCCGACAGAGCCAGACAGGGCCCGACAGAGCCCGACAGAGCCCGACAGGGCCCGACAGGGCCCGACAGAGCCCGACAGGGCCCGACAGAGCCCGACAGAGCCCGACAGGGCACGACAGAGCCCGACAGAGCCCGACAGGGCCCGACAGAGCCCGATAGAGCCCGACAGAGCCCGACAGGGCCCGACAGAGCCCAGCAGAGCCCAGTAGAGCCCGACAGAGCCCGACAGAGCCCGACAGAGCCCGACAGGGCCCGACAGGGCCCTGTAGAGCCCGACAGAGCCCGACAGGGCCCGACAGAGCCCGACAGAGCCCGACAGGGCCCGACAGAGCCCGACAGAGCTCGACAGGGCCCAGTAGAGCCCGACAGAGCCCGACAGAGCCCGACAGAGCCCGACAGGGCCCGACAGAGCCCGACAGAGCCCGACAGGGCCCGACAGGGCCCGACAGAGCCCGACAGGGCCCGACAGAGCCCGACAGAGCCCGACAGAGCCCGACAGGGCCCAGTAGAGCCCGACAGAGCCCGACAGAGCCCGACAGAGCCCAACAGGGCCCGACAGGGCCCGACAGAGCCCGACAGAGCCCGACAGAGCCCGACAGGGCCCAGTAGAGCCCGGCAGAGCCCGACAGAGCCCGACAGAGCCCGACAGAGCCCAGTAGAGCCCGACAGAGCCCGACAGAGCCCGACAGGGCCCGACAGGGCCCGACAGAGCCCGACAGAGCCCGACAGGGCCCGACAGGGCCCGACAGAGCCCAGTAGAGCCCGACAGAGCCCGACAGAGCCCGACAGAGCCCGACAGGGCCCGACAGGGCCCGACAGGGCCCAGTAGAGCCCGACAGAGCCCGACAGAGCCCGACAGAGCCCGACAGAGCCCGACAGGGCCCGACAGAGCCCGACAGGGCCCGACAGGGCCCGACAGGGCCCGACAGAGCCCAGTAGAGCCCGACAGAGCCCGACAGAGCCCGACAGAGCCCGACAGGGCCCGATAGGGCCCAGTAGAGCCCGACAGAGCCCGACAGAGCCCGACAGAGCCCGACAGGGCCCGACAGAGCCCGACAGAGCCCGACAGGGCCCGACAGGGCCCGACAGAGCCCGACAGGGCCCGACAGGGTACCAGAGAGCCCGACAGGGCCCGACAGGGCCCAGTAGAGCCCGACAGAGCCCGACAGAGCCCGACAGAGCCCGACAGGGCCTGACAGGGCCCAGTAGATCCCGACAGAGCCCGAAAGAGCCCGACAGGGCCCAGTAGAGCCCGACAGAGCCCGACAGAGCCCGACACAGCCCGACAGAGCCCGACAGAGCCCGACAGGGCCCGACAGAGCCCGACAGGGCCCGACAGAGCCCGACAAAGCCCGACAGGGCCCGACAGGGCCCGACAGGGCCCAGTAGAGCCCGACAGAGCCCGACAGAGCCCGACAGAAACCGACAAGGCCCAGTAGAGCCCGACAGAGCCCGACAGAGCCCGACAGGGCCCGACAGAGCCCGACAGAGCCTGACAGGGCCCAGTAGAGCCCGACAGAGCCCGACAGAGCCCGACAGAACCCGACAGGGCCCAGTAGAGCCCGACAGAGCCCGACAGGGCCCGACAGAGCCCGACAGGGCCCGACAGAGCCCGACAGAGCCCGACAGGGCCCGACAGAGCCCGACAGAGCCCGACAGAGCCCGACAGGGCCCAGAAGAGCCCGACAGAGCCCGACAGAGCCCGACAGAACCCGACAGGGCCCAGTAGAGCCCGACAGAGCCCGACAGGGCCCGACAGAGCCCGACAGAGCCCGACAGAGCCCGACAGGGCCCGACAGAGCCCGACAGAGCCCGACAGGGCCCGACAGGGCCCAGTAGAGCTCGACAGAGCCCAACAGGGCCCGACAGAGCCCGACAGAGCCCGACAGAGCCCGACAGATCCCAGTAGAGCCCGACAGAGCCCGACAGAGCCCGACAGAGCCCGACAGGGCCCGACAGAGCCCGACAGGGCCCGACAGAGCCCGACAGAGCCCGACAGGGCCCGACAGAGCCCAGTAGAGCCCGACAGAGCCCGACAGGGCCCGACAGGGCCCGACAGAGCCCGACAGGGCCCGACAGAGCCCGACAGAGCCCGACAGGGCCCGACAGAGCCCAGTAGAGCCCGCCAGAGCCCGACAGAGCCCGACAGAGCCCAGTAGAGCCCGACAGAGCCCGACAGAGCCCGACAGAGTCCGACAGGGCCCGACAGAGCCCGACAGGGCCCGACAGGGCCCTACAGAGCCCGACAGGGCCCGACAGAGCCCGACAGAGCCCGACAGAGCCCGACAGAGCCCAGTAGAGCCCGACAGAGCCCGACAGGGCCCGACAGAGCCCGACAGGGCCCAGTAGAGCCTGACAGAGCCCGATAGAGCCCGACAGGGCCCGACAGGGCCCGACAGGGCCCAGTAGAGCCCGACAGAGCCCGACAGAGCCCAGTAGAGCCCAGTAGAGCCCGACAGAGCCCGACAGAGCCCGACAGAGCCCGACAGAGCCCGACAGAGCCCGACAGAGCCCGACAGGGCCCGACAGGGCCCGACAGAGCCCGACAGGGCCCGACAGGGCCCAGTAGAGCCCAGTAGAGCCCAGTAGAGCCCGACAGGGCCCGACAGGGCCCGACAGGGCCCATTAGAGCCCGACAGAGCCCGACAGAGCCTGACAGAGCCCGACAGGGCCCGACAGGGCCCGACAGAGCCCGACAGAGTCCGACAGGGCCCAGTAGAGCCCGACAGAGCCCGACAGAGCCCGACAGGGCCCGACAGGGCCCGACAGAGCCCGACAGGGCCCGACAGGGCCCGACAGGGCCCGACAGGGCCCAGTAGAGCCCGATAGAGCCCGACAGAGCCCGACAGAGCCCAGTAGAGCCCGACAGAGCCCGACAGAGCCCGACAGAGCCCGACAGGGCCCGACAGAGCCCGACAGGGCCCGACAGAGCCCGACAGAGCCCGACAGAGCCCGACAGGGCCCGACAGAGCCCGACAGGGCCCGACAGAGCCCAGTAGAGCCCGACAGAGCCCGACAGAGCCCGACAGAGCCCGACAGGGCCCGATAGGGCCCAGTAGAGCCCGACAGAGCCCGACAGAGCCCGACAGAGCCCGACAGGGCCCGACAGAGCCCGACAGAGCCCGACAGGGCCCGACAGGGCCCGACAGAGCCCGACAGGGCCCGACAGGGCCCGACAGAGCCCGACAGAGCCCGACAGGGCCCGACAGGGCCCGACAGAGCCCGACAGAGCCCGACAGGGCCCGACAGGGCCCGACAGGGCCCAGTAGATCCCGAAAGAGCCCGACAGAGCCCAGTAGAGCCCAGTAGAGCCCGACAGAGCCCGACAGAGCCCGACAGAGCCCGACAGAGCCCGACAGAGCCCGACAGGGCCCGACAGGGCCCAGTAGAGCCCGAAAGAGCCCGACAGAGCCCAGTAGAGCCCAGTAGAGCCCGACAGGGCCCGACAGGGCCCGACAGGGCCCATTAGAGCCCGACAGAGCCCGACAGAGCCTGACAGAGCCCGACAGGGCCCGAGAGGGCCCGACAGAGTCCGACAGAGCCCGACAGGGCCCAGTAGAGCCCGACAGAGCCCGACAGAGCCCGACAGGGCCCGACAGGGCCCAGTAGAGCCCGACAGAGCCCGACAGAGCCCGACAGAGCCCGACAGGGCCCGACAGAGCCCGACAGAGCCCGACAGGGCCCGACAGGGCCCGACAGAGCCCGACACGGCCCGACAGAGCCCGACAGAGCCCGACAGAGCCCGACAGGGCCCGACAGAGCCCAGTAGAGCCCGACAGAGCCCGACAGAGCCCGACAGAGCCCGACAGAGCCCGACAGGGCCCGACAGGGCCCAGTAGAGCCCGACAGAGCCCGACAGAGCCCGACAGAGCCCGACAGAGCCCAGTAGAGCCCGACAGAGCCCGACAGGGCCCAGTAGAGCCCGACAGAGCCCGACAGAGCCCGACAGGGCCCGACAGGGCCCGACAGGGCCCGACAGAGCCCGACAGGGCCCGACAGGGCCCGACAGAGCCCAGTAGAGCCCGACAGAGCCCGACAGAGCCCGACAGAGCCCGACAGAGCCCGACAGGGCCCGACAGAGCCTGACAGGGCCCGACAGGGCCCGACAGGGCCCGACAGAGCCCAGTAGAGCCCGACAGAGCCCGACAGAGCCCGACAGAGCCCGACAGGGCCCGATAGGGCCCAGTAGAGCCCGACAGAGCCCGACAGAGCCCGACAGAGCCCGACAGGGCCCGACAGAGCCCGACAGAGCCCGACAGGGCCCGACAGGGCCCGACAGAGCCCGACAGGGCCCGACAGGGTACCAGAGAGCCCGACAGGGCCCGACAGGGCCCAGTAGAGCCCGACAGAGCCCGACAGAGCCCGACAGAGCCCGACAGGGCCCGACAGAGCCCGACAGGGACCGACAGAGCCCGACAGAGCCCGACAGGTCCCGACAGGGCCTGACAGAGCCCGACAGAGCCCGACAGGGCCCGACAGGGCCCAGTAGAGCCCGACAGAGCCCGACAGAGCCCGACAGAGCCCGACAGGGCCCGACAGGGCCCGACAGAGCCCGACAGGGCCCGACAGGGCCCGACAGAGCCCAGTAGAGCCCGACAGAGCCCGACAGAACCCGACAGAGCCCGACAGAGCCCAGCAGAGCCCGACAGAGCCCATCAGGGCCCGACAGGGCCCAGTAGAGCCCGACAGAGCCCGACAAAGCCCGAGAGAGCCCGACAGAGCCCAGTAGAGCCCGACAGAGCCCGACAGGGCCCGACAGAGCCCGACAGAGCCCGACAGGGCCCGACAGGGCCCGACAGAGCCCGACAGAGCCCGACAGAGCCCGACAGAGCCCGACAGAGCCCGACAGAGCCCGACAGAGCCCGACAGGGCCCGACAGAGCCCGACAGGGCCCGACAGGGCCCGACAGAGCCCGACAGGGCCCGACAGAGCCCGACAGGTCCCAGTAGAGCCTGACAGAGCCCGACAGAGCCCGACAGAGCCCGACAGGGCCCGACAGGTCCCGACAGGGCCCGACAGGTCCCGACAGGGCCCAGTAGAGCCCGACAGAGCCCGACAGAGCCCGACAGGGCCCGACAGGGCCCGACAGAGCCCAGTAGAGCCCGACAGAGCCCGACAGGGCCCGACAGAGCCCGACAGGCCCCGACAGGGCCCAGTAGAGCCCGACAGAGCCCGACAGAGCCCAGTAGACCGCGACAGAGCCGAGAGGGCCCGACAGAGCCCGACAGAGCCCGACAGAGCCCGACAGAGCCCGACAGGGCCCGACAGAGCCCGACAGGGCCCAGAAGAGCCCGACAGAGCCCGACAGAGCCCGACAGAACCCGACAGGGCCCAGTAGAGCCCGACAGAGCCCGACAGAGCCCGACAGAGCCCGACAGGGCCCGACAGAGCCCGACAGAGCCCGACAGAGCCCGACAGCGCCCGACAGGGCCCAGTAGAGCCCGACAGAGCCCGACAGAGCCCGACAGAGCCCGACAGGGCCCGACAGAGCCCGACAGAGCCCGACAGGGCCCAGTAGAGCCCGACAGAGCCCAACAGGGCCCGACAGAGCCCGACAGAGCCCGACAGAGCCCGACAGGGCCCAGTAGAGCCCGACAGAGCCCGACAGAGCCCGACAGAGCCCGACAGGGCCCGACAGAGCCCGACAGAGCCCGACAGGGCCCGACAGAGCCCGACAGAGCCCGACAGGGCCCAGTAGAGCCCGACAGAGCCCGACAGAGCCCGACAGAGCCCGACAGAGCCCAGTAGAGCCCGACAGAGCCCGACAGAGCCCGACAGAGCCCGACAGGGCCCGACAGAGCCCGACAGGGCCCGACAGGGCCCGACAGGGCCCGACAGAGCCCGACAGAGCCCGACAGGGGCCGACAGAGCCCGACAGGGCCCAGTAGAGCCCGACAGAGCCCGATAGAGCCCGACAGGGCCCGACAGGGCCCAGTAGAGCCCGACAGAGCCCGACAGAGCCCAGTAGAGCCCAGTAGAGCCCGACAGAGCCCGACAGAGCCCGACAGAGCCCGACAGGGCCCGACAGAGCCCAACAGAGCCCGACAGGGCCCGACAGGGCCCGACAGGGCCCAGTAGAGCCCGAAAGAGCCCGACAGAGCCCAGTAGAGCCCAGTAGAACCCGACAGGGCCCGACAGGGCCCGACAGGGCCCATTAGAGCCCGACAGAGCCCGACAGAGCCTGACAGAGCCCGACAGGGCCCGACAGGGCCCGACAGAGTCCGACAGAGCCCGACAGGGCCCAGTAGAGCCCGACAGAGCCCGACAGAGCCCGACAGGGCCCGACAGGGCCAAGTAGAGCCCGATAGAGCCCGACAGAGCCCGACAGAGCCCGACAGGGCCCGACAGAGCCCGACAGAGCCCGACAGGGCCCGACAGGGCCCGACAGAGCCCGACAGGGCCCGATAGAGCCCGACAGGGCCCGACAGAGCCCGACAGAGCCCGACAGGGCACGACAGAGCCCGACAGAGCCCGACAGGGCCCGACAGAGCCCGATAGAGCCCGACAGAGCCCGACAGGGCCCGACAGGGCCCGACAGGGCCCGACAGAGCCCGACAGGGCCCGACAGAGCCCGACAGGGCCCGACAGGGCCCAGTAGAGCCCGATAGAGCCCGACAGAGCCCGACAGAGCCCAGTAGAGCCCGACAGAGCCCGACAGAGCCCGACAGAGCCCGACAGGGCCCGACAGAGCCCGACAGGGCCCGACAGAGCCCGACAGAGCCCGACAGAGCCCGACAGGGCCCGACAGGGCCCGACAGAGCCCGACAGGGCCCGACAGAGCCCAGTAGAGCCCGACAGAGCCCGACAGAGCCCGACAGAGCCCGACAGGGCCCGATAGGGCCCAGTAGAGCCCGACAGAGCCCGACAGAGCCCGACAGAGCCCGACAGGGCCCGACAGAGCCCGACAGAGCCCGACAGGGCCCGACAGGGCCCGACAGAGCCCGACAGGGCCCGACAGAGCCCGACAGGGCCCGACAGGGCCCGACAGAGCCCGACAGAGCCCGACAGGGCCCGACAGGGCCCGACAGAGCCCGACAGAGCCCGACAGGGCCCGACAGGGCCCGACAGGGCCCAGTAGATCCCGAAAGAGCCCGACAGAGCCCAGTAGAGCCCAGTAGAGCCCGACAGAGCCCGACAGAGCCCGACAGAGCCCGACAGAGCCCGACAGAGCCCGACAGGGCCCGACAGGGCCCAGTAGAGCCCGAAAGAGCCCGACAGAGCCCAGTAGAGCCCAGTAGAGCCCGACAGGGCCCGACAGGGCCCGACAGGGCCCATTAGAGCCCGACAGAGCCCGACAGAGCCTGACAGAGCCCGACAGGGCCCGAGAGGGCCCGACAGAGTCCGACAGAGCCCGACAGGGCCCAGTAGAGCCCGACAGAGCCCGACAGAGCCCGACAGGGCCCGACAGGGCCCAGTAGAGCCCGACAGAGCCCGACAGAGCCCGACAGAGCCCGACAGGGCCCGACAGAGCCCGACAGAGCCCGACAGGGCCCGACAGGGCCCGACAGAGCCCGACACGGCCCGACAGAGCCCGACAGAGCCCGACAGAGCCCGACAGGGCCCGACAGAGCCCAGTAGAGCCCGACAGAGCCCGACAGAGCCCGACAGAGCCCGACAGAGCCCAGTAGAGCCCGACAGAGCCCGACAGGGCCCAGTAGAGCCCGACAGAGCCCGACAGAGCCCGACAGGGCCCGACAGGGCCCGACAGGGCCCGACAGAGCCCGACAGGGCCCGACAGGGCCCGACAGAGCCCAGTAGAGCCCGACAGAGCCCGACAGAGCCCGACAGAGCCCGACAGAGCCCGACAGGGCCCGACAGAGCCTGACAGGGCCCGACAGGGCCCGACAGGGCCCGACAGAGCCCAGTAGAGCCCGACAGAGCCCGACAGAGCCCGACAGAGCCCGACAGGGCCCGATAGGGCCCAGTAGAGCCCGACAGAGCCCGACAGAGCCCGACAGAGCCCGACAGGGCCCGACAGAGCCCGACAGAGCCCGACAGGGCCCGACAGGGCCCGACAGAGCCCGACAGGGCCCGACAGGGTACCAGAGAGCCCGACAGGGCCCGACAGGGCCCAGTAGAGCCCGACAGAGCCCGACAGAGCCCGACAGAGCCCGACAGGGCCCGACAGAGCCCGACAGGGACCGACAGAGCCCGACAGAGCCCGACAGGTCCCGACAGGGCCTGACAGAGCCCGACAGAGCCCGACAGGGCCCGACAGGGCCCAGTAGAGCCCGACAGAGCCCGACAGAGCCCGACAGAGCCCGACAGGGCCCGACAGGGCCCGACAGAGCCCGACAGGGCCCGACAGGGCCCGACAGGGCCCAGTAGAGCCCGACAGAGCCCGACAGAGCCCGACAGAACCCGACAGAGCCCGACAGAGCCCAGCAGAGCCCGACAGAGCCCATCAGGGCCCGACAGGGCCCAGTAGAGCCCGACAGAGCCCGACAAAGCCCGAGAGAGCCCGACAGAGCCCAGTAGAGCCCGACAGAGCCCGACAGGGCCCGACAGAGCCCGACAGAGCCCGACAGAGCCCGACAGGGCCCGACAGGGCCCGACAGAGCCCGACAGAGCCCAGTAGAGCCCAGTAGAGCCCGACAGAGCCCGACAGAGCCCGACAGAGCCCGACAGGGCCCGACAGAGACAAACAGAGCCCGACAGGGCCCGACAGGGCCCGACAGAGCCCGACAGGGCCCGACAGAGCCCGACAGATCCCAGTAGAGCCTGACAGAGCCCGACAGAGCCCGACAGAGCCCGACAGGGCCCGACAGGTCCCGACAGGGCCCGACAGGTCCCGACAGGGCCCAGTAGAGCCCGACAGAGCCCGACAGAGCCCGACAGGGCCCGACAGGGCCCGACAGAGCCCAGTAGAGCCCGACAGAGCCCGACAGGGCCCGACAGAGCCCGACAGGCCCCGACAGGGCCCAGTAGAGCCCGACAGAGCCCGACAGAGCCCAGTAGAGCGCGACAGAGCCGAGAGGGCCCGACAGAGCCTGACAGAGCCCGACAGAGCCCGACAGAGCCCGACAGGGCCCGACAGAGCCCGACAGGGCCCAGAAGAGCCCGACAGAGCCCGACAGAGCCCGACAGAACCCGACAGGGCCCAGTAGAGCCCGACAGAGCCCGACAGAGCCCGACAGAGCCCGACAGGGCCCGACAGAGCCCGACAGAGCCCGACAGAGCCCGACAGCGCCCGACAGGGCCCAGTAGAGCCCGACAGAGCCCGACAGAGCCCGACAGAGCCCGACAGGGCCCGACAGAGCCCGACAGAGCCCGACAGGGCCCAGTAGAGCCCGACAGAGCCCAACAGGGCCCGACAGAGCCCGACAGAGCCCGACAGAGCCCGACAGGGCCCAGTAGAGCCCGACAGAGCCCGACAGAGCCCGACAGAGCCCGACAGGGCCCGACAGAGCCCGACAGAGCCCGACAGGGCCCGACAGAGCCCGACAGAGCCCGACAGAGCCCGACAGGGCCCAGTAGAGCCCGACAGAGCCCGACAGAGCCCGACAGAGCCCGACAGAGCCCAGTAGAGCCCGACAGAGCCCGACAGAGCCCGACAGAGCCCGACAGGGCCCGACAGAGCCCGACAGGGCCCGACAGGGCCCGACAGGGCCCGACAGAGCCCGACAGAGCCCGACAGGGCCCGACAGAGCCCGACAGGGCCCAGTAGAGCCCGACAGAGCCCGATAGAGCCCGACAGGGCCCAACAGGGCCCAGTAGAGCCCGACAGAGCCCGACAGAGCCCAGTAGAGCCCAGTAGAGCCCGACAGAGCCCGACAGAGCCCGACAGAGCCCGACAGGGCCCGACAGAGCCCAACAGAGCCCGACAGGGCCCGACAGGGCCCGACAGGGCCCAGTAGAGCCCGAAAGAGCCCGACAGAGCCCAGTAGAGCCCAGTAGAACCCGACAGGGCCCGACAGGGCCCGACAGGGCCCATTAGAGCCCGACAGAGCCCGACAGAGCCTGACAGAGCCCGACAGGGCCCGACAGGGCCCGACAGAGTCCGACAGAGCCCGACAGGGCCCAGTAGAGCCCGACAGAGCCCGACAGAGCCCGACAGGGCCCGACAGGGCCAAGTAGAGCCCGATAGAGCCCGACAGAGCCCGACAGAGCCCGACAGGGCCCGACAGAGCCCGACAGAGCCCGACAGGGCCCGACAGGGCCCGACAGAGCCCGACAGGGCCCGACAGAGCCCGACAGAGCCCGACAGGGCACGACAGAGCCCGACAGAGCCCGACAGGGCCCGACAGAGCCCGATAGAGCCCGACAGAGCCCGACAGGGCCCGACAGAGCCCAGCAGAGCCCAGTAGAGCCCGACAGAGCCCGACAGAGCCCGACAGAGCCCGACAGGGCCCGACAGGGCCCTGTAGAGCCCGACAGAGCCCGACAGGGCCCGACAGAGCCCGACAGAGCCCGACAGGGCCCGACAGAGCCCGACAGAGCTCGACAGGGCCCAGTAGAGCCCGACAGAGCCCGACAGAGCCCGACAGAGCCCGACAGGGCCCGACAGAGCCCGACAGAGCCCGACAGGGCCCGACAGGGCCCGACAGAGCCCGACAGGGCCCGACAGAGCCCGACAGAGCCCGACAGAGCCCGACAGGGCCCAGTAGAGCCCGACAGAGCCCGACAGAGCCCGACAGAGCCCGACAGGGCCCGACAGGGCCCGACAGAGCCCGACAGAGCCCGACAGAGCCCGACAGGGCCCAGTAGAGCCCGGCAGAGCCCGACAGAGCCCGACAGAGCCCGACAGAGCCCAGTAGAGCCCGACAGAGCCCGACAGAGCCCGACAGGGCCCGACAGGGCCCGACAGAGCCCGACAGAGCCCGACAGGGCCCGACAGGGCCCGACAGAGCCCAGTAGAGCCCGACAGAGCCCGACAGAGCCCGACAGAGCCCGACAGGGCCCGACAGGGCCCGACAGGGCCCAGTAGAGCCCGACAGAGCCCGACAGAGCCCGACAGAGCCCGACAGAGCCCGACAGGGCCCGACAGAGCCCGACAGGGCCCGACAGGGCCCGACAGGGCCCGACAGAGCCCAGTAGAGCCCGACAGAGCCCGACAGAGCCCGACAGAGCCCGACAGGGCCCGCAAGGCCCCGTAGAGCCCGACAGAGCCCGACAGAGCCCGACAGAGCCCGACAGGGCCCGACAGGGTCCGACAGAGCCCGACAGGGCCCGACAGGGCCCGACAGAGCCCGACAGGGCCCAACAGGGTACGACAGAGCCCGACAGGGCCCGACAGGGCCCAGTAGAGCCCGACAGAGCCCGACAGAGCCCGACAGAGCCCGACAGGGCCCGACAGGGCCCAGTAGAGCCCGACAGAGCCCGACAGAGCCCGACAGAGCCCAGTAGAGCCCAGTAGAGCCCGACAGAGCCCGACACAGCCCGACAGAGCCCGACAGAGCCCGACAGGGCCCGACAGAGCCCGACAGAGCCCGACAGAGCCCGACAGGGCCCGACAGGGCCCGACAGAGCCCGACAGAGCCCGACAGGGCCCAGTAGAGCCCGACAGAGCCCGACAGAGCCCGACAGAACCCGACAGGGCCCAGTAGAGCCCGACAAAGCCCGACAGGGCCCGACAGAGCCCGACAGAGCCCGACAGAGCCCGACAGCGCCCGACAGGGCCCAGTAGAGCCCGACAGAGCCCGACAGAGCCCGACAGAGCCCGACAGGGCCCGACAGAGCCCGACAGAGCCCGACAGGGCCCGACAGGGCCCAGAAGAGCCCGACAGAGCACAACAGGGCCTGACAGAGCCCGACAGACCCCGACAGAGCCCGACAGGGCCCAGTAGAGCCCGACAGAGCCCGACAGAGCCCGACAGAGCCCGACAGGGCCCGACAGGGCCCGACAGGGCCCGACAGGGCCCAGTAGAGCCCGACAGAGCCCGACAGAGCCCGACAGAGCCCGACAGAGCCCAGTAGAGCCCGACAGAGCCCGACAGAGGCCGACAGGGCCCGACAGAGCCCGACAGGGCCCGACAGGGCCCGACAGGGCCCGACAGAGCCCGACAGGGCCCGACAGAGCCCAGTAGAGCCCGACAGAGCCCGACAGGGCCCGACAGAGCCCGACAGGGCCCAGTAGAGCCCGACAGAGCCCGATAGAGCCCGACAGGGCCCGACAGGGCCCGACAGGGCCCAGTAGAGCCCGACAGAGCCCGACAGAGCCCAGTAGAGCCCAGTAGAGCCCGACAGAGCCCGATAGAGCCCGACAGAGCCCGACAGGGCCCGACAGAGCCCGACAGAGCCCGACAGAGCCCGACAGGGCCCGACAGGGCCCGACAGAGCCCGACAGGGCCCAGTAGAGCCCGAAAGAGCCCGACAGAGCCCAGTAGAGCCCAGTAGAGCCCGACAGGGCCCGACAGGGCCCGACAGGGCCCATTAGAGCCCGACAGAGCCCGACAGAGCCTGACAGAGCCCGACAGGGCCCGACAGGGCCCGACAGAGCCCGACAGAGCCCGACAGGGCCCAGTAGAGCCCGACAGAGCCCGACAGAGCCCGACAGAGCCTGACAGAGCCCGACAGAGCCCGACAGGGCCCGACAGAGCCCGACAGAGCCCGACAGGGCCCAGTAGAGCCCGACAGAGCCCGAGAGAGCCCGACAGAGCCCGACAGAGCCCAGTAGAGCCCGACAGAGCCCGACAGAGCCCGACAGAGCCCGACAGGGCCCGACAGGGCCCGACAGGGCCCAGTAGAGCCCGACAGAGCCCGATAGAGCCCGACAGGGCCCAGTAGAGCCCGACAGAGCCCGACAGAGCCCAGTAGAGCCCAGTAGAGCCCGACAGAGCCCGACAGAGCCCGACAGAGCCCGACAGGGCCCGACAGAGCCCGACAGAGCCCGACAGGGCCCGACAGGGCCCAGTAGAGCCCGAAAGAGCCCGACAGAGCCCAGTAGAGCCCAGTAGAGCCCGACAGGGCCCGACAGGGCCCGACAGGGCCCATTAGAGCCCGACAGAGCCCGACAGAGCCTGACAGAGCCCGACAGGGCCCGACAGGGCCCGACAGAGTCCGACAGAGCCCGACAGGGCCCAGTAGAGCCCGACAGAGCCCGACAGAGCCCGACATGGCCCGACAGGGCCCGAAAGGGCCCGACAGAGCCCGACAGGGCCCAGTAGAGCCCGATAGAGCCCGACAGAGCCCGACAGAGCCCGACAGGGCCCGACAGAGCCCGACAGAGCCCGACAGAGCCCGACAGGGCCCGACAGAGCCCGACAGGGCCCGATAGAGCCCGACAGGGCCCGACAGAGCCCGACAGAGCCCGACAGAGCCCGACAGGGCACGACAGAGCCCGACAGAGCCCGACAGGGCCGGATAGAGCCCGACAGAGCCCGACAGAGCCCGACAGGGCCCAGTAGAGCCCGACAGAGCCCAGTAGAGCCCAGTAGAGCCCGACAGAGCCCGACAGAGCCCGACAGAGCCCGACAGGGCCCGACAGGGCCCGACAGAGCCCGACAGGGCCCGACAGGGCCCGACAGGGCCCAGTAGAGCCCGACAGAGCCCGACAGAGCCCGACAGAACCCGACAGAGCCCGACAGAGCCCAGCAGAGCCCGACAGAGCCCATCAGGGCCCGACAGGGCCCAGTAGAGCCCGACAGAGCCCGACAAAGCCCGAGAGAGCCCGACAGAGCCCAGTAGAGCCCGACAGAGCCCGACAGGGCCCGACAGAGCCCGACAGAGCCCGACAGAGCCCGACAGGGCCCGACAGGGCCCGACAGAGCCCAGTAGAGCCCAGTAGAGCCCGACAGAGCCCGACAGAGCCCGACAGAGCCCGACAGGGCCCGACAGAGCCCGACAGAGCCCGACAGGGCCCGACAGGGCCCGACAGAGCCCGACAGGGCCCGACAGGGCCCGACAGGGCCCAGTAGAGCCCGACAGAGCCCGACAGAGCCCGACAGGGCCCGACAGGGCCCGACAGAGCCCGACAGGGCCCGACAGGGCCCGACAGATCCCAGTAGAGCCCGACAGAGCCCGACAGAGCCCGACAGAACCCGACAGAGCCCGACAGAGCCCAGTAGAGCCCGACAGAGCCCGACAGAGCCCGACAGAGCCCGACAGGGCCCGACAGGTCCCGACAGGGCCCAGTAGAGCCCGACAGAGCCCGACAGAGCCCGACAGGGCCCGACAGAGCCCGACAGAGCCCAGTAGAGCCCGACAGAGCCCGTCAGGGCCCGACAGGCCCCGACAGGGCCCAGTAGAGCCCGACAGAGCCCGACAGAGCCCAGTAGAGCGCGACAGAGCCGAGAGGGCCCGACAGAGCCCGACAGAGCCCGACAGGGCCCGACAGAGCCCGACAGAGCCCGACAGGGCCCAGAAGAGCCCGACAGAGCCCGATAGAGCCCGACAGAACCCGACAGGGCCCAGTAGAGCCCGACAGAGCCCGACAGAGCCCGACAGAGCCCGACAGGGCCCGACAGAGCCCGACAGAGCCCGACAGAGCCCGACAGCGCCCGACAGGGCCCAGTAGAGCCCGACAGAGCCCGACAGAGCCCGACAGAGCCCGACAGGGCCCGACAGAGCCCGACAGAGCCCGACAGGGCCCAGTAGAGCCCGACAGAGCCCACCAGGGCCCGACAGAGCCCGACAGAGCCCAACAGAGCCCGACAGGGCCCAGTAGAGCCCGACAGAGCCCGACAGAGCCCGACAGAGCCCGACAGGGCCCGACAGAGCCCGACAGAGCCCGACAGGGCCCAGTAGAGCCCGACAGAGCCCGACAGAGCCCGACAGAGCCCGACAGAGCCCAGTAGAGCCCGACAGAGCCCGACAGAGCCCGACAGAGCCCGACAGGGCCCGACAGAGCCCGACAGGGCCCGACAGGGCCCGACAGAGCCCGACAGAGCCCGACAGGGCCCGACAGAGCCCGACAGGGCCCAGTAGAGCCCGACAGAGCCCGATAGAGCCCGACAGGGCCCGACAGGGCCCAGTAGAGCCCGACAGAGCCCGACAGAGCCCAGTAGAGCCCAGTAGAGCCCGACAGAGCCCGACAGAGCCCGACAGAGGCCGACAGGGCCCGACAGAGCCCGACAGGGCCCGACAGGGCCCGACAGAGCCCGACAGGGCCCGACAGAGCCCAGTAGAGCCCGACAGAGCCCGACAGGGCCCGACAGAGCCCGACAGGGCCCAGTAGAGCCCGACAGAGCCCGATAGAGCCCGACAGGGCCCGACAGGGCCCGACAGGGCCCAGTAGAGCCCGACAGAGCCCGACAGAGCCCAGTAGAGCCCAGTAGAGCCCGACAGAGCCCGATAGAGCCCGACAGAGCCCGACAGGGCCCGACAGAGCCCGACAGAGCCCGACAGAGCCCGACAGGGCCCGACAGGGCCCGACAGAGCCCGACAGGGCCCAGTAGAGCCCGAAAGAGCCCGACAGAGCCCAGTAGAGCCCAGTAGAGCCCGACAGGGCCCGACAGGGCCCGACAGGGCCCATTAGAGCCCGACAGAGCCCGACAGAGCCTGACAGAGCCCGACAGGGCCCGACAGGGCCCGACAGAGCCCGACAGAGCCCGACAGGGCCCAGTAGAGCCCGACAGAGCCCGACAGAGCCCGACAGAGCCTGACAGAGCCCAACAGAGCCCGACAGGGCCCGACAGAGCCCGACAGAGCCCGACAGGGCCCAGTAGAGCCCGACAGAGCCCGAGAGAGCCCGACAGAGCCCGACAGAGCCCAGTAGAGCCCGACAGAGCCCGACAGAGCCCGACAGAGCCCGACAGGGCCCGACAGAGCCCGACAGGGCCCAGTAGAGCCCGACAGAGCCCGATAGAGCCCGACAGGGCCCGACAGGGCCCAGTAGAGCCCGACAGAGCCCGACAGAGCCCAGTAGAGCCCAGTAGAGCCCGACAGAGCCCGACAGAGCCCGACAGAGCCCGACAGGGCCCGACAGAGCCCGACAGAGCCCGACAGGGCCCGACAGGGCCCAGTAGAGCCCGAAAGAGCCCGACAGAGCCCAGTAGAGCCCAGTAGAGCCCGACAGGGCCCGACAGGGCCCGACAGGGCCCATTAGAGCCCGACAGATCCCGACAGAGCCTGACAGAGCCCGACAGGGCCCGACAGGGCCCGACAGAGTCCGACAGAGCCCGACAGGGCCCAGTAGAGCCCGACAGAGCCCGACAGAGCCCGACATGGCCCGACAGGGCCCGAAAGGGCCCGACAGAGCCCGACAGGGCCCAGTAGAGCCCGATAGAGCCCGACAGAGCCCGACAGAGCCCGACAGGGCCCGACAGAGCCCGACAGGGCCCGATAGAGCCCGACAGGGCCCGACAGAGCCCGACAGGGCCCGATAGAGCCCGACAGGGCCCGACAGAGCCCGACAGAGCGCGACAGGGCACGACAGAGCCCGACAGAGCCCGACAGGGCCCGATAGAGCCCGACAGAGCCCGACAGAGCCCGACAGGGCCCAGTAGAGCCCGACAGAGCCCAGTAGAGCCCAGTAGAGCCCGACAGAGCCCGACAGAGCCCGACAGAGCCCGACAGGGCCCGACAGGGCCCGACAGAGCCCGACAGGGCCCGACAGGGCCCGACAGAGCCCAGTAGAGCCCGACAGAGCCCGACAGAGCCCGATAGAACCCGACAGAGCCCGACAGAGCCCAGCAGAGCCCGACAGAGCCCATCAGGGCCCGACAGGGCCCAGTAGAGCCCGACAGAGCCCGACAAAGCCCGAGAGAGCCCGACAGAGCCCAGTAGAGCCCGACAGAGCCCGACAGGGCCCGACAGAGCCCGACAGAGCCCGACAGAGCCCGACAGGGCCCGACAGGGCCCGACAGAGCCCGACAGAGCCCAGTAGAGCCCAGTAGAGCCCGACAGAGCCCGACAGAGCCCGACAGAGCCCGACAGGGCCCGACAGAGCCCGACAGAGCCCGACAGGGCCCGACAGGGCCCGACAGAGCCCGACAGGGCCCGACAGGGCCCAGTAGAGCCCGACAGAGCCCGACAGAGCCCGACAGGGCCCGACAGGGCCCGACAGGGCCCGACAGATCCCAGTAGAGCCCGACAGAGCCCGACAGAGCCCGACAGAACCCGACAGAGCCCGACAGAGCCCAGTAGAGCCCGACAGAGCCCGACAGAGCCCGACAGAGCCCGACAGGGCCCGACAGGTCCCGACAGGGCCCAGTAGAGCCCGACAGAGCCCGACAGAGCCCGACAGGGCCCGACAGAGCCCGACAGAGCCCAGTAGAGCCCGACAGAGCCCGTCAGGGCCCGACAGGCCCCGACAGGGCCCAGTAGAGCCCGACAGAGCCCGACAGAGCCCAGTAGAGCGCGACAGAGCCGAGAGGGCCCGACAGAGCCCGACAGAGCCCGACAGAGCCCGACAGAGCCCGACAGGGCCCGACAGAGCCCGACAGAGCCCGACAGAGCCCGACAGGGCCCAGAAGAGCCCGACAGAGCCCGACAGAGCCCGACAGAACCCGACAGGGCCCAGTAGAGCCCGACAGAGCCCGACAGAGCCCGACAGGGCCCGACAGAGCCCGACAGAGCCCGACAGAGCCCGACAGCGCCCGACAGGGCCCAGTAGAGCCCGACAGAGCCCGACAGAGCCCGACAGAGCCCGACAGGGCCCGACAGAGCCCGACAGAGCCCGACAGGGCCCAGTAGAGCCCGACAGAGCCCGACAGGGCCCGACAGAGCCCGACAGAGCCCGACAGAGCCCGACAGGGCCCAGTAGAGCCCGACAGAGCCCGACAGAGGCCGACAGAGCCCGACACGGCCCGACAGAGCCCGAAAGAGCCCGACAGGGCCCGACAGAGCCCGACAGAGCCCGACAGGGCCCGACAGAGCCCGACAGAGCCCGACAGGGCCCAGTAGAGCCCGACAGAGCCCGACAGAGCCCGACAGAGCCCAGTAGAGCCCGACAGAGCCCGACAGAGCCCGACAGAGCCCGACAGGGCCCGACAGAGCCCGACAGGGCCCGACAGGGCCCGACAGAGCCCGACAGAGCCCGACAGGGCCCGACAGAGCCCGACAGGGCCCAGTAGAGCCCGACAGAGCCCGATAGAGCCCGACAGGGCCCGACAGGGCCCAATAGAGCCCGACAGAGCCCGACAGAGCCCAGTAGAGCCCAGTAGAGCCCGACAGAGCCCGACAGAGCCCGACAGAGCCCGACAGGGCCCGACAGGGCCCGACAGAGCCCAACAGAGCCCGACAGGGCCCGACAGGGCCCGACAGGGCCCAGTAGAGCCCGAAAGAGCCCGACAGAGCCCAGTAGAGCCCAGTAGAACCCGACAGGGCCCGACAGTGCCCGACAGGGCCCATTAGAGCCCGACAGAGACCGACAGAGCCTGACAGAGCCCGACAGGGCCCGACAGGGCCCGACAGAGTCCGAGAGAGCCCGACAGGGCCCAGTAGAGCCCGACAGAGCCCGACAGAGCCCGACAGGGCCCGACAGGGCCCAGTAGAGCCCGATAGAGCCCGACAGAGCCCGACAGAGCCCGACAGGGCCCGACAGAGCCCGACAGAGCCCGACAGGGCCCGACAGGGCCCGACAGAGCCCGACAGGGCCCGATAGAGCCCGACAGGGCCCGACAGAGCCCGACAGAGCCCGACAGGGCACGTCAGAGCCCGACAGAGCCCGACAGGGCCCGACAGAGCCCGACAGAGCCCGACAGAGCCCGACAGGGCCCGACAGAGCCCAGTAGAGCCCAGTAGAGCCCGACAGAGCCCGACAGGGCCCGACAGAGCCCGACAGGGCCCGACAGGGCCCGACAGAGCCCGACAGGGCCCGACAGAGCCCGACAGAGCCCGACAGGGCCCAGTAGAGCCCGACAGAGCCCGACAGAGCCCGACAGAGCCCGATAGGGCCCGACAGAGCCCGACAGAGCCCGACAGGGCCCGACAGGGCCCGACAGAGCCCGACAGAGCCCGACAGGGCCCAGTAGAGCCCGACAGAGCCCGACAGAGCCCGACAGAGCCCGACAGAGCCCAGTAGAGCCCGACAGAGCCCGACAGAGCCCGACAGGGCCCGACAGAGCCCGACAGAGCCCGACAGGGCCCGACAGGGCCCGACAGAGCCCAGTAGAGCCCGACAGAGCCCGACAGAGCCCGACAGAGCCCGACAGGGCCCGACAGGGCCCGACAGGGCCCAGTAGAGCCCGACAGAGCCCGACAGAGCCTGACAGAGCCCGACAGGGCTCGACAGAGCCCGACAGGGCCCAGTAGAGCCCGACAGAGCCCGACAGAGCCCGACAGAGCCCGACAGAGCCCGACAGGGCCCGACAGAGCCCGACAGGGCCCGACAGGGCCCGACAGAGCCCGACAGGGGCCGACAGAGCCCGACAGGGGCCGACAGAGCCCGACAGAGCCCGACAGAGCCCGACAGGGCCCCACAGAGCCCGAAAGTGCCCGACAAAGCCCAGTAGAGCCCGACAGAGCCCGACAGAGCCCGACAGAGCCCGACAGAGCCCAGTAGAGCCCGACAGAGCCCGACAGAGCCCGACAGGGCCCGACAGGGCCCGACAGAGCCCGACAGAGCCCGACAGGGCCCAGTAGAGCCCGACAGAGCCCGACAGAGCCCGACAGAGCCCGACAGAGCCCAGTAGAGCCCGACAGAGCCCGACAGAGCCCGACAGAGCCCGACAGGGCCCGACAGGGCCCGACAGGGCCCGACAGAGCCCAGTAGAGCCCGACAGAGCCCGACAGGGCCCGACAGGGCCCGACAGGGCCCAGTAGAGCCCGACAGAGCCCGACAGAGCCCGACAGAGCCCGACAGGGCCCGACAGGGCCCGACAGAGACCGACAGGGCCCGACAGGGCCCGACAGAGCCCGACAGGGCCCGACAGGGTACGACAGAGCCCGACAGGGCCCGACAGGGCCCAGTAGAGCCCGACAGAGCCCGACAGAGCCCGACAGAGCCCGACAGGGCCCGACAGGGCCCAGTAGAGCCCGACAGAGCCCGACAGAGCCCGACAGAGCCCAGTAGAGCCCGACAGAGCCCGACACAGCCCGACAGAGCCCGACAGAGCCCGACAGGGCCCGACAGAGCCCGACAGAGCCCGACAGAGCCCGACAGGGCCCGACAGAGCCCGACAGAGCCCGACAGAGCCCGACAGGGCCCAGTAGAGCCCGACAGAGCCCGACAGAGCCCGACAGAACCCGACAGGGCCCAGTAGAGCCCGACAGAGCCCGACAGGGCCCGACAGAGCCCGACAGAGCCCGACAGAGCCCGACAGCGCCCGACAGGGCCCAGTAGAGCCCGACAGAGCCCGACAGAGCCCGACAGAGCCCGACAGGGCCCGACAGAGCCCGACAGAGCCCGACAGGGCCCGACAGGGCCCAGTAGAGCCCGACAGAGCCCAACAGGGCCTGACAGAGCCCGACAGAGCCCGACAGAGCCCGACAGGGCCCAGTAGAGCCCGACAGAGCCCGACAGAGCCCGACAGAGCCCGACAGAGCCCGACAGGGCCCGACAGAGCCCGACAGGGCCCGACAGGGCCCGACAGAGCCCGACAGGGCCCGACAGGGCCCAGTAGAGCCCGACAGAGCCCGACAGAGCCCGACAGAGCCCGACAGAGCCCAGTAGAGCCCGACAGAGCCCGACAGAGCCCGACAGAGGCCGACAGGGCCCGACAGAGCCCGACAGGGCCCGACAGGGCCCGACAGAGCCCGACAGGGCCCGACAGAGCCCAGTAGAGCCCGACAGAGCCCGACAGGGCCCGACAGAGCCCGACAGGGCCCAGTAGAGCCCGACAGAGCCCGATAGAGCCCGACAGGGCCCGACAGGGCCCGACAGGGCCCAGTAGAGCCCGACAGAGCCCGACAGAGCCCAGTAGAGCCCAGTAGAGCCCGACAGAGCCCGACAGAGCCCGACAGAGCCCGACAGGGCCCGACAGGACCCGACAGGGCCCGACAGAGCCCGACAGAACCCGACAGGGCCCGACAGGGCCCGACAGAGCCCGACAGAGCCCGACAGGGCCCGACAGGGCCCAGTAGAGCCCGAAAGAGCCCGACAGAGCCCAGTAGAGCCCAGTAGAGCCCGACAGGGCCCGACAGGGCCCGACAGGGCCCATTAGAGCCCGACAGAGCCCGACAGAGCCTGACAGAGCCCGACAGGGCCCGACAGGGCCCGACAGAGCCCGACAGAGCCCGACAGGGCCCAGTAGAGCCCGACAGAGCCCGACAGAGCCCGACAGAGCCCGATAGAGCCCGACAGGGCCCGACAGGGCCCAGTAGAGCCCGACAGAGCCCGACAGAGCCCAGTAGAGCCCAGTAGAGCCCGACAGAGCCCGACAGAGCCCGACAGAGCCCGACAGGGCCCGACAGAGCCCGACAGAGCCCGACAGGGCCCGACAGGGCCCAGTAGAGCCCGAAAGAGCCCGACAGAGCCCAGTAGAGCCCAGTAGAGCCCGACAGGGCCCGACAGGGCCCGACAGGGCCCATTAGAGCCCGACAGAGCCCGACAGAGCCTGACAGAGCCCGACAGGGCCCGACAGGGCCCGACAGAGTCCGACAGAGCCCGACAGGGCCCAGTAGAGCCCGACAGAGCCCGACAGAGCCCGACATGGCCCGACAGGGCCCGAAAGGGCCCGACAGAGCCCGACAGGGCCCAGTAGAGCCCGATAGAGCCCGACAGAGCCCGACAGGGCCCGACAGAGCCCGACAGGGCCCGACAGAGCCCGACAGGGCCCGATAGAGCCCGACAGGGCCCGACAGAGCCCGACAGAGCCCGACAGGGCACGACAGAGCCCGACAGGGCACGACAGAGCCCGACAGGGCCCGACAGAGCCCGACAGAGCCCGACAGGGCCCAGTAGAGCCCGACAGAGCCCAGTAGAGCCCAGTAGAGCCCGACAGATCCCGACAGAGCCCGACAGAGCCCGACAGGGCCCGACAGGGCCCGACAGAGGCCGACAGGGCCCGACAGGGCCCGACAGAGCCCAGTAGAGCCCGACAGAGCCCGACAGAGCCCGACAGAACCCGACAGAGCCCGACAGAGCCCAGCAGAGCCCGACAGAGCCCATCAGGGCCCGACAGGGCCCAGTAGAGCCCGACAGAGCCCGACAAAGCCCGAGAGAGCCCGACAGAGCCCAGTAGAGCCCGACAGAGCCCGACAGGGCCCGACAGAGCCCGACAGAGCCCGACAGGGCCCGACAGAGCCCGACAGAGCCCGACAGAGCCCGACAGGGCCCGACAGAGCCCGACAGAGCCCAGTAGAGCCCAGTAGAGCCCGACAGAGCCCGACAGAGCCCGACAGAGCCCGACAGGGCCCGACAGAGCCCGACAGAGCCCGACAGAGCCCGACAGGGCCCGACAGGGCCCAGTAGAGCCCGACAGAGCCCGACAGAGCCCGACAGGGCCCGACAGGGCCCGACAGAGCCCGACAGGGCCCGACAGGGCCCGACAGATCCCAGTAGAGCCCGACAGAGCCCGACAGAGCCCGACAGAACCCGACAGAGCCCGACAGAGCCCAGGAGAGCCCGACAGAGCCCGACAGAGCCCGACAGAGCCCGACAGGGCCCGACAGGTCCCGACAGGGCCCAGTAGAGCCCGACAGAGCCCGACAGAGCCCGACAGGGCCCGACAGAGCCCGACAGAGCCCAGTAGAGCCCGACAGAGCCCGTCAGGGCCCGACAGGCCCCGACAGGGCCCAGTAGAGCCCGACAGAGCCCGACAGAGCCCAGTAGAGCGCGACAGAGCCGAGAGGGCCCGACAGAGCCCGACAGAGCCCGACAGAGCCCGACAGAGCCCGACAGGGCCCGACAGAGCCCGACAGAGCCCGACAGAGCCCGACAAGGCCCGACAGAGCCCGACAGAGCCCGACAGAGCCCGACAGGGCCCAGTAGAGCCCGACAGAGCCCGACAGAGCCCGACAGGGCCCGACAGGGCCCAGTAGAGCCCGATAGAGCCCGACAGAGCCCGACAGAGCCCGACAGGGCCCGACAGAGCCCGACAGAGCCCGACAGGGCCCGACAGGGCCCGACAGAGCCCGACAGGGCCCGATAGAGCCCGACAGGGCCCGACAGAGCCCGACAGAGCCCGACAGGGCACGACAGAGCCCGACAGAGCCCGACAGGGCCCGACAGAGCCCGACAGAGCCCGACAGAGCCCGACAGGGCCCGACAGAGCCCAGTAGAGCCCAGTAGAGCCCGACAGAGCCCGACAGAGCCCGACAGAGCCCGACAGGGCCCGACAGGGCCCGACAGGGCCCGACAGAGCCCGACAGGGCCCAGTAGAGCCCGACAGAGCCCGACAGAGCCCGACAGAGCCCGACAGGGCCCGACAGAGCCCGACAGAGCCCGACAGGGCCCGACAGGGCCCGACAGAGCCCGACAGGGCCCGACAGAGCCCGACAGAGCCCGACAGAGCCCGACAGGGCCCCACAGAGCCCGAAAGTGCCCGACAAAGCCCAGTAGAGCCCGACAGAGCCCGACAGAGCCCGACAGAGCCCGACAAAGCCCAGTAGAGCCCGACAGAGCCCGACAGAGCCCGACAGGGCCCGACAGGGCCCGACAGAGCCCGACAGAGCCCGACAGGGCCCAGTAGAGCCCGACAGAGGCCGACAGAGGCCGACAGAGCCCGACAGAGCCCAGTAGAGCCCGACAGAGCCCGACAGAGCCCGACAGGGCCCGACAGGGCCCGACAGAGCCCGACAGAGCCCGACAGGGCCCGACAGGGCCCGACAGAGCCCAGTAGAGCCCGACAGAGCCCGACAGAGCCCGACAGAGCCCGACAGGGCCCGACAGGGCCCGACAGGGCCCAGTAGAGCCCGACAGAGCCCGACAGAGCCCGACAGAGCCCGACAGGGCCCGACAGAGCCCAGTAGAGCCCAACAGAGCCCGACAGAGCCCGACAGAGCCCGACAGGGCCCGACAGGGCCCGACAGGGCCCAGTAGAGCCCGACAGAGCCCGACAGAGCCCGACAGAGCCCGACAGGGCCCGACAGAGCCCGACAGGGCCCGACAGAGCCCAGTAGAGCCCGACAGAGCCCGACAGAGCCCGACAGAGCCCGACAGGGCCCGACAGGGCCCGACAGAGCCCGACAGGGCCCGACAGGGCCCGACAGAGCCCGACAGGGCCCGACAGGGTACGACAGAGCCCGACAGGGCCCGACAGGGCCCAGTAGAGCCCGACAGAGCCCGACAGAGCCCGACAGAGCCCGACAGGGCCCGACAGGGCCCAGTAGAGCCCGACAGAGCCCGACAGAGCCCGACAGAGCCCAGTAGAGCCCAGTAGAGCCCGACAGAGCCCGACACAGCCCGACAGAGCCCGTCAGAGCCCGACAGGGCCCGACAGGGCCCAGTAGAGCCCGACAGAGCCCGACAGAGCCTGACAGAGCCCGACAGGGCCCGACAGAGCCCGACAGGGCCCAGTAGAGCCCGACAGAGCCCGACAGAGCCCGACAGAGCCCGACAGAGCCCGACAGGGCCCGACAGAGCCCGACAGGGCCCGACAGGGCCCGACAGAGCCCGACAGGGGCCGACAGAGCCCGACAGGGGCCGACAGAGCCCGACAGAGCCCGACAGAGCCCGACAGGGCCCCACAGAGCCCGAAAGTGCCCGACAAAGCCCAGTAGAGCCCGACAGAGCCCGACAGAGCCCGACAGAGCCCGACAGAGCCCAGTAGAGCCCGACAGAGCCCGACAGAGCCCGACAGGGCCCGACAGGGCCCGACAGAGCCCGACAGAGCCCGACAGGGCCCAGTAGAGCCCGACAGAGCCCGACAGAGCCCGACAGAGCCCGACAGAGCCCAGTAGAGCCCGACAGAGCCCGACAGAGCCCGACAGAGCCCGACAGGGCCCGACAGGGCCCGACAGGGCCCGACAGAGCCCAGTAGAGCCCGACAGAGCCCGACAGGGCCCGACAGGGCCCGACAGGGCCCAGTAGAGCCCGACAGAGCCCGACAGAGCCCGACAGAGCCCGACAGGGCCCGACAGGGCCCGACAGAGACCGACAGGGCCCGACAGGGCCCGACAGAGCCCGACAGGGCCCGACAGGGTACGACAGAGCCCGACAGGGCCCGACAGGGCCCAGTAGAGCCCGACAGAGCCCGACAGAGCCCGACAGAGCCCGACAGGGCCCGACAGGGCCCAGTAGAGCCCGACAGAGCCCGACAGAGCCCGACAGAGCCCAGTAGAGCCCGACAGAGCCCGACACAGCCCGACAGAGCCCGACAGAGCCCGACAGGGCCCGACAGAGCCCGACAGAGCCCGACAGAGCCCGACAGGGCCCGACAGAGCCCGACAGAGCCCGACAGAGCCCGACAGGGCCCAGTAGAGCCCGACAGAGCCCGACAGAGCCCGACAGAACCCGACAGGGCCCAGTAGAGCCCGACAGAGCCCGACAGGGCCCGACAGAGCCCGACAGAGCCCGACAGAGCCCGACAGCGCCCGACAGGGCCCAGTAGAGCCCGACAGAGCCCGACAGAGCCCGACAGAGCCCGACAGGGCCCGACAGAGCCCGACAGAGCCCGACAGGGCCCGACAGGGCCCAGTAGAGCCCGACAGAGCCCAACAGGGCCTGACAGAGCCCGACAGAGCCCGACAGAGCCCGACAGGGCCCAGTAGAGCCCGACAGAGCCCGACAGAGCCCGACAGAGCCCGACAGAGCCCGACAGGGCCCGACAGAGCCCGACAGGGCCCGACAGGGCCCGACAGAGCCCGACAGGGCCCGACAGGGCCCAGTAGAGCCCGACAGAGCCCGACAGAGCCCGACAGAGCCCGACAGAGCCCAGTAGAGCCCGACAGAGCCCGACAGAGCCCGACAGAGGCCGACAGGGCCCGACAGAGCCCGACAGGGCCCGACAGGGCCCGACAGAGCCCGACAGGGCCCGACAGAGCCCAGTAGAGCCCGACAGAGCCCGACAGGGCCCGACAGAGCCCGACAGGGCCCAGTAGAGCCCGACAGAGCCCGATAGAGCCCGACAGGGCCCGACAGGGCCCGACAGGGCCCAGTAGAGCCCGACAGAGCCCGACAGAGCCCAGTAGAGCCCAGTAGAGCCCGACAGAGCCCGACAGAGCCCGACAGAGCCCGACAGGGCCCGACAGGACCCGACAGGGCCCGACAGAGCCCGACAGAACCCGACAGGGCCCGACAGGGCCCGACAGAGCCCGACAGAGCCCGACAGGGCCCGACAGGGCCCAGTAGAGCCCGAAAGAGCCCGACAGAGCCCAGTAGAGCCCAGTAGAGCCCGACAGGGCCCGACAGGGCCCGACAGGGCCCATTAGAGCCCGACAGAGCCCGACAGAGCCTGACAGAGCCCGACAGGGCCCGACAGGGCCCGACAGAGCCCGACAGAGCCCGACAGGGCCCAGTAGAGCCCGACAGAGCCCGACAGAGCCCGACAGAGCCCGATAGAGCCCGACAGGGCCCGACAGGGCCCAGTAGAGCCCGACAGAGCCCGACAGAGCCCAGTAGAGCCCAGTAGAGCCCGACAGAGCCCGACAGAGCCCGACAGAGCCCGACAGGGCCCGACAGAGCCCGACAGAGCCCGACAGGGCCCGACAGGGCCCAGTAGAGCCCGAAAGAGCCCGACAGAGCCCAGTAGAGCCCAGTAGAGCCCGACAGGGCCCGACAGGGCCCGACAGGGCCCATTAGAGCCCGACAGAGCCCGACAGAGCCTGACAGAGCCCGACAGGGCCCGACAGGGCCCGACAGAGTCCGACAGAGCCCGACAGGGCCCAGTAGAGCCCGACAGAGCCCGACAGAGCCCGACATGGCCCGACAGGGCCCGAAAGGGCCCGACAGAGCCCGACAGGGCCCAGTAGAGCCCGATAGAGCCCGACAGAGCCCGACAGGGCCCGACAGAGCCCGACAGGGCCCGACAGAGCCCGACAGGGCCCGATAGAGCCCGACAGGGCCCGACAGAGCCCGACAGAGCCCGACAGGGCACGACAGAGCCCGACAGGGCACGACAGAGCCCGACAGGGCCCGACAGAGCCCGACAGAGCCCGACAGGGCCCAGTAGAGCCCGACAGAGCCCAGTAGAGCCCAGTAGAGCCCGACAGATCCCGACAGAGCCCGACAGAGCCCGACAGGGCCCGACAGGGCCCGACAGAGGCCGACAGGGCCCGACAGGGCCCGACAGAGCCCAGTAGAGCCCGACAGAGCCCGACAGAGCCCGACAGAACCCGACAGAGCCCGACAGAGCCCAGCAGAGCCCGACAGAGCCCATCAGGGCCCGACAGGGCCCAGTAGAGCCCGACAGAGCCCGACAAAGCCCGAGAGAGCCCGACAGAGCCCAGTAGAGCCCGACAGAGCCCGACAGGGCCCGACAGAGCCCGACAGAGCCCGACAGGGCCCGACAGAGCCCGACAGAGCCCGACAGAGCCCGACAGGGCCCGACAGAGCCCGACAGAGCCCAGTAGAGCCCAGTAGAGCCCGACAGAGCCCGACAGAGCCCGACAGAGCCCGACAGGGCCCGACAGAGCCCGACAGAGCCCGACAGAGCCCGACAGGGCCCGACAGGGCCCAGTAGAGCCCGACAGAGCCCGACAGAGCCCGACAGGGCCCGACAGGGCCCGACAGAGCCCGACAGGGCCCGACAGGGCCCGACAGATCCCAGTAGAGCCCGACAGAGCCCGACAGAGCCCGACAGAACCCGACAGAGCCCGACAGAGCCCAGGAGAGCCCGACAGAGCCCGACAGAGCCCGACAGAGCCCGACAGGGCCCGACAGGTCCCGACAGGGCCCAGTAGAGCCCGACAGAGCCCGACAGAGCCCGACAGGGCCCGACAGAGCCCGACAGAGCCCAGTAGAGCCCGACAGAGCCCGTCAGGGCCCGACAGGCCCCGACAGGGCCCAGTAGAGCCCGACAGAGCCCGACAGAGCCCAGTAGAGCGCGACAGAGCCGAGAGGGCCCGACAGAGCCCGACAGAGCCCGACAGAGCCCGACAGAGCCCGACAGGGCCCGACAGAGCCCGACAGAGCCCGACAGAGCCCGACAAGGCCCGACAGAGCCCGACAGAGCCCGACAGAGCCCGACAGGGCCCAGTAGAGCCCGACAGAGCCCGACAGAGCCCGACAGGGCCCGACAGGGCCCAGTAGAGCCCGATAGAGCCCGACAGAGCCCGACAGAGCCCGACAGGGCCCGACAGAGCCCGACAGAGCCCGACAGGGCCCGACAGGGCCCGACAGAGCCCGACAGGGCCCGATAGAGCCCGACAGGGCCCGACAGAGCCCGACAGAGCCCGACAGGGCACGACAGAGCCCGACAGAGCCCGACAGGGCCCGACAGAGCCCGACAGAGCCCGACAGAGCCCGACAGGGCCCGACAGAGCCCAGTAGAGCCCAGTAGAGCCCGACAGAGCCCGACAGAGCCCGACAGAGCCCGACAGGGCCCGACAGGGCCCGACAGGGCCCGACAGAGCCCGACAGGGCCCAGTAGAGCCCGACAGAGCCCGACAGAGCCCGACAGAGCCCGACAGGGCCCGACAGAGCCCGACAGAGCCCGACAGGGCCCGACAGGGCCCGACAGAGCCCGACAGGGCCCGACAGAGCCCGACAGAGCCCGACAGAGCCCGACAGGGCCCCACAGAGCCCGAAAGTGCCCGACAAAGCCCAGTAGAGCCCGACAGAGCCCGACAGAGCCCGACAGAGCCCGACAAAGCCCAGTAGAGCCCGACAGAGCCCGACAGAGCCCGACAGGGCCCGACAGGGCCCGACAGAGCCCGACAGAGCCCGACAGAGCCCAGTAGAGCCCGACAGAGGCCGACAGAGGCCGACAGAGCCCGACAGAGCCCAGTAGAGCCCGACAGAGCCCGACAGAGCCCGACAGGGCCCGACAGGGCCCGACAGAGCCCGACAGAGCCCGACAGGGCCCGACAGGGCCCGACAGAGCCCAGTAGAGCCCGACAGAGCCCGACAGAGCCCGACAGAGCCCGACAGGGCCCGACAGGGCCCAGTAGAGCCCGACAGAGCCCGACAGAGCCCGACAGAGCCCGACAGGGCCCGACAGAGCCCAGTAGAGCCCGACAGAGCCCGACAGAGCCCGACAGAGCCCGACAGGGCCCGACAGGGCCCGACAGGGCCCAGTAGAGCCCGACAGAGCCCGACAGAGCCCGACAGAGCCCGACAGGGCCCGACAGAGCCCGACAGGGCCCGACAGAGCCCAGTAGAGCCCGACAGAGCCCGACAGAGCCCGACAGAGCCCGACAGGGCCCGACAGGGCCCGACAGAGCCCGACAGGGCCCGACAGGGCCCGACAGAGCCCGACAGGGCCCGACAGGGTACGACAGAGCCCGACAGGGCCCGACAGGGCCCAGTAGAGCCCGACAGAGCCCGACAGAGCCCGACAGAGCCCGACAGGGCCCGACAGGGCCCAGTAGAGCCCGACAGAGCCCGACAGAGCCCGACAGAGCCCAGTAGAGCCCAGTAGAGCCCGACAGAGCCCGACACAGCCCGACAGAGCCCGTCAGAGCCCGACAGGGCCCGACAGAGCCCGACAGAGCCCGACAGGGCCCGACAGAGCCCGACAGAGCCCGACAGAGCCCGACAGGGCCCAGTAGAGCCCGACAGAGCCCGACAGAGCCCGACAGAACCCGACAGGGCCCAGTAGAGCCCGACAGAGCCCGACAGGGCCCGACAGAGCCCGACAGAGCCCGACAGAGCCCGACAGCGCCCGACAGGGCCCAGTAGAGCCCGAAAGAGCCCGACAGAGCCCGACAGAGCCCGACAGGGCCCGACAGAGCCCGACAGAGCCCGACAGGGCCCGACATGGCCCAGTAGAGCCCGACAGAGCCCAACAGGGCCTGACAGAGCCCGACAGAGCCCGACAGAGCCCGACAGGGCCCAGTAGAGCCCGACAGAGCCCGACAGAGCCCGACAGAGCCCGACAGAGCCCGACAGAGCCCGACAGGGCCCGACAGAGCCCGACAGGGCCCGACAGAGCCCGACAGAGCCCGACAGGGCCCAGTAGAGCCCGACAGAGCCCGACAGAGCCCGACAGGGCCCAGTAGAGCCCGACAGAGCCCAGTAGAGCCCGACAGAGCCCGACAGAGCCCGACAGAGCCCGACAGGGCCCGACAGGGCCCGACAGGGCCCAGTAGAGCCCGACAGAGCCCGACAGAGCCCGACAGAGCCCGACAGGGCCCGACAGAGCCCGACAGGGCCCAGTAGAGCCCGACAGAGCCCGATAGAGCCCGACAGGGCCCGACAGGGCCCGACAGGGCCCAGTAGAGCCCGACAGAGCCCGACAGAACCCAGTAGAGCCCAGTAGAGCCCGACAGAGCCCGACAGAGCCCGACAGAGCCCGACAGGGCCCGACAGAGCCCGACAGAGCCCGACAGGGCCCGACAGGGCCCGACAGAGCCCGACAGGGCCCGACAGGGCCCGACAGGGCCCAGTAGAGCCCGAAAGAGCCCGACAGAGCCCAGTAGAGCCCAGTAGAGCCCGACAGGGCCCGACAGGGCCCGACAGGGCCCATTAGAGCCCGACAGAGCCCGACAGAGCCTGACAGAGCCCGACAGGGCCCGACAGGGCCCGACAGAGCCCGACAGGGCCCAGTAGAGCCCGACAGAGCCCGACAGAGCCTGACAGAGCCCGACAGAGCCCGACAGGGCCCGACAGAGCCCGACAGAGCCCGACAGGGCCCGACAGAGCCCGACAGAGCCCGACAGGGCCCAGTAGAGCCCGACAGAGCCCGACAGAGCCCGACAGAGCCCAGTAGAGCCCGACAGAGCCCGACAGAGCCCGACAGAGCCCGACAGGGCCCGACAGGGCCCGACAGGGCCCAGTAGAGCCCGACAGAGCCCGATAGAGCCCGACAGGGCCCGACAGGGCCCAGTAGAGCCCGACAGAGCCCGACAGAGCCCAGTAGAGCCCAGTAGAGCCCGACAGAGCCCGACAGAGCCCGACAGAGCCCGACAGGGCCCGACAGAGCCCGACAGAGCCCGACAGGGCCCAGTAGAGCCCGAAAGAGCCCGACAGAGCCCAGTAGAGCCCAGTAGAGCCCGACAGGGCCCGACAGGGCCCGACAGGGCCCATTAGAGCCCGACAGAGCCCGACAGAGCCTGACAGAGCCCGACAGGCCCCGACAGGGCCCGACAGAGTCCGACAGAGCCCGACAGGGCCCAGTAGAGCCCGACAGAGCCCGACAGAGCCCGACATGGCCCGACAGGGCCCGACAGGGCCCGACAGAGCCCGACAGGGCCCAGTAGAGCCCGATAGAGCCCGACAGAGCCCGACAGAGCCCGACAGGGCCCGACAGAGCCCGACAGAGCCCGACAGAGCCCGACAGGGCCCGACAGGGCCCGACAGGGCCCGATAGAGCCCGACAGGGCCCGACAGAGCCCGACAGAGCCCGACAGGGCATGACAGAGCCCGACAGAGCCCGACAGGGCCCGACAGAGCCCGACAGAGCCCGACAGAGCCCGAAAGGGCCCAGTAGAGCCCGACAGAGCCCAGTAGAGCCCAGTAGAGCCCGACAGAGCCCGACAGAGCCCGACAGAGCCCGACAGGGCCCGACAGGGCCCGACAGGGCCCAGTAGAGCCCGACAGAGCCCGACAGGGCCCGACAGAGCCCGACAGAGCCCGACAGGGCCCAGTAGAGCCCGACAGGGCCCGACAGAGCCCGACAGAGCCCGACAGGGCCCGACAGAGCCCGACAGAGCCCGACAGGGCCCGACAGGGCCCGACAGAGCCCGACAGGGCCCGACAGAGCCCGACAGAGCCCGACAGGGCCCCACAGAGCCCGAAAGAGCCCGACAGGGCCCAGTAGAGCCCGACAGAGCCCGACAGAGCCCGACAGAGCCCGACAGAGCCCAGTAGAGCCCGACAGAGCCCGACAGAGCCCGACAGAGCCCGACAGGGCCCGACAGGGCCCGACAGAGCCCGACACAGCCCGACAGAGCCCGACAGGGCCCAGGAGAGCCCGACAGAGCCCGACAGAGCCCGACAGAGCCCGACAGAGCCCAGTAGAGCCCGACAGAGCCCGACAGAGCCCGACAGGGCCCGACAGGGCCCGACAGGGCCCGACAGGGCCCAGTAGAGCCCGACAGAGCCCAGTAGAGCCCAGTAGAGCCCGACAGAGCCCGACAGAGTCCGACAGAGCCCGACAGGGCCCGACAGGGCCCGACAGGGCCCAGTAGAGCCCGACAGAGCCCGACAGAGCCCGACAGAGCCCGACAGGGCCCGACAGAGCCCGACAGGGCCCGACAGGGCCCGACAGGGCCCGACAGATCCCAGTAGAGCCCGACAGAGCCCGACAGAGCCCGACAGAGCCCGACAGGGCTTGACAGGGCCCGACAGGGCCCAGTAGAGCCCGACAGAGCCCGACAGAGCCCGACAGAGCCCGACAGGGCCCGACAGAGCCCGACAGAGCCCGACAGGGCCCGACAGGGCCCGACAGGGTACGACAGAGCACGACAGGGCCCGACAGGGCCCAGTAGAGCCCGACAGAGCCCGACAGAGCCCGACAGAGCCCGACAGGGCCCGACAGGGCCCAGTAGAGCCCGACAGAGCCCGACAGAGCCCGACAGAGCCCAGTAGAGCCCAGTAGAGCCCGACAGAGCCCGACACAGCCCGACAGAGCCCGACAGAGCCCGACAGGGCCCGACAGAGCCCGACAGGGCCCGACAGAGCCCGACAGAGCCTGACAGAGCCCGACAGAGCCCGACAGGGCCCGACAGAGCCCGACAGAGCCCGACAGGGCCCAGTAGAGCCCGACAGAGCCCGACAGGGCCCGACAGAGCCCGACAGAGCCCGACAGAACCCGACAGGGCCCAGTAGAGCCCGACAGAGCCCGACAGGGCCCGACAGAGCCCGACAGAGCCCGACAGAGCCCGACAGAGCCCGACAGCGCCCGACAGGGCCCAGTAGAGCCCGACAGAGCCCGACAGAGCCCGACAGAGCCCGACAGGGCCCGACAGAGCCCGACAGAGCCCGACAGGGCCCGACAGGGCCCAGTAGAGCCCGACAGAGCCCAACAGGGCCCGACAGAGCCCGACAGAGCCCGACAGAGCCCGACAGGGCCCAGTAGAGCCCGACAGAGCCCGACAGAGCCCGACAGAGCCCGACAGAGCCCGACAGGGCCCGACAGGGCCCGACAGAGCCCGACAGGGCCCGACAGAGCCCGACAGAGCCCGACAGGGCCCGACAGAGCCCGACAGAGCCCGACAGGGCCCAGTAGAGCCCGACAGAGCCCGACAGAGCCCGACAGAGCCCGACAGAGCCCAGTAGAGCCCGACAGAGCCCGACAGAGGCCGACAGGGCCCGACAGAGCCCGACAGGGCCCGACAGGGCCCGACAGAGCCCGACAGGGCCCGACAGAGCCCGACAGGGCCCAGTAGAGCCCGACAGAGCCCGACAGGGCCCAACAGAGCCCGACAGGGCCCAGTAGAGCCCGACAGAGCCCGATAGAGCCCGACAGGGCCCGACAGGGCCCGACAGGGCCCAGTAGAGCCCGACAGAGCCCGACAGAGCCCAGTAGAGCCCAGTAGAGCCCGACAGAGCCCGACAGAGCCCGACAGAGCCCGACAGGGCCCGACAGAGCCCGACAGAGCCCGACAGAGCCCGACAGGGCCCGACAGGGCCCAGTAGAGCCCGAAAGAGCCCGACAGAGCCCAGTAGAGCCCAGTAGAGCCCGACAGGGCCCGACAGGGCCCGACAGGGCCCATTAGAGCCCGACAGAGCCCGACAGAGCCCGACAGAGCCCGACAGGGCCCGACAGAGCCCGACAGGGCCCAGTAGAGCCCGACAGAGCCCGACAGAGCCCGACAGAGCCCGACAGGGCCCAGTAGAGCCCGACAGAGCCCGACAGAGCCCGACAGGGCCCGACAGGGCCCGACAGAGCCCGACAGAGCCCGACAGAGCCCGACAGGGCCCGACAGGGCCCGACAGGGCCCAGTAGAGCCCGATAGAGCCCGACAGAGCCCGACAGAGCCCGACAGGGCCCGACAGAGCCCGACAGAGCCCGACAGGGCCCGACAGGGCCTGACAGAGCCCGACAGGGCCCGATAGAGCCCGACAGGGCCCGACAGAGCCCGACAGAGCCCGACAGGGCACGACAGAGCCCGACAGAGCCCGACAGGGCCCGACAGAGCCCGACAGAGCCCGTCAGAGCCCGACAGGGCCCAGTAGAGCCCGACAGAGCCCAGTAGAGCCCAGTAGAGCCCGACAGAGCCCAGTAGAGCCCGACAGAGCCCGACAGGGCCCGACAGGGCCCGACAGGGCCCAGTAGAGCCCGACAGAGCCCGACAGGGCCCGACAGAGCACGACAGAGCCCGACAGGGCCCAGTAGAGCCCGACAGAGCCCGACAGAGCCCGACAGAGCCCGACAGGGCCCGACAGGGCCCGACAGGGCCCGACAGGGCACGACAGAGCCCGACAGGGCCCGACAGGGCCCAGTAGAGCCCGACAGAGCCCGACAGAGCCCGACAGAGACCGACAGGGCCCGACAGGGCCCAGTAGAGCCCGACAGAGCCCGACAGAGCCCGACAGAGCCCAGTAGAGCCCAGTAGAGCCCGACAGAGCCCGACAGAGCCCGACAGGGCCCGACAGGGCCCGACAGAGCCCGACAGAGCCCGACAGATCCCGACAGGGCCCGACAGAGCCCGACAGGGCCCGACAGGGCACGACAGAGCCCGACAGGGCCCGACAGGGCCCAGTAGAGCCCGACAGAGCCCGACAGAGCCCGACAGAGACCGACAGGGCCCGACAGGGCCCAGTAGAGCCCGACAGAGCCCGACAGAGCCCGACAGAGCCCAGTAGAGCCCAGTAGAGCCCGACAGAGCCCGACACAGCCCGACAGAGCCCGACAGAGCCCGACAGGGCCCGACAGAGACCGACAGGCCCCCACAGAGCCCGACAGAGCCCGACAGAGCCCGACAGAGCCCGACAGGGACCGACAGAGCCCGACAGAGCCCGACAGGTCCCGACAGGGCCCGACAGAGCCCGACAGAGCCCGACAGGGCCCGACAGAGCCCGACAGGGCCCGACAGAGCCCGACAGGGCCCAGTAGAGCCCGACAGAGCCCGACAGAGCCCGACAGAGCCCGACAGGGCCCGACAGAGCCCGACAGGGCCCAGTAGAGCCCGACAGAGCCCGACAGGGCCCGACAGAGCCCGACAGAGCCCAGTAGAGCCCGACAGAGCCCGACAGAGCCCGACAGGGCCCGACAGAGCCCGACAGAGCCCAGTAGAGCCCGACAGAGCCCGTCAGGGCCCGACAGGGCCCGACAGGGCCCAGTAGAGCCCGACAGAGCCCGACAGAGCCCAGTAGAGCCCGACAGAGCCCGACAGAGCCCGACAGAGCCCGACAGAGCCCGACAGAGCCCGACAGGGCCCGACAGAGCCCGACAGAGCCCGACAGGGCACGACAGGGCCCGACAGAGCCCGACAGGGCCCGACAGGGCCCAGTAGAGCCCGACAGAGCCCGACAGAGCCCGACAGAGCCCGACAGGGCCCGACAGGGCCCGACAGAGCCCGACAGGGCCCGACAGGGCCCGACAGAGCCCAGTAGAGCCCGACAGAGCCCGACAGAGCCCGACAGAACCCGACAGAGCCCGACAGAGCCCAGCAGAGCCCGACAGAGCCCATCAGGGCCCGACAGGGCCCAGTAGAGCCCGACAGAGCCCGACAAAGCCCGACAGAGCCCGACAGAGCCCAGTAGAGCCCGACAGAGCCCGACAGGGCCCGACAGAGCCCGACAGAGCCCGACAGAGCCCGACAGGGCCCGACAGGGCCCGACAGAGCCCGACAGAGCCCAGTAGAGCCCAGTAGAGCCCGACAGAGCCCGACAGGGCCCGACAGGGCCCGACAGAGCCCGACAGGTCCCGACAGGGCCCAGTAGAGCCCGACAGAGCCCGACAGAGCCCGACAGAGCCCGACAGGGCCCGACAGGGCCCAGAAGAGCCCGACAGAGCCCGACAGAGCCCGACAGAGCCCAACAGAACCCGACAGAGCCCGACAGAGCCCGACAGGGCCCGACAGAGCCCGACAGGGCCCGATAGAGCCCGACAGAGCCCGACAGAGCCCGACAGGGCCCCACAGAGCCCGACAGAGCCCGACAGGGCCCAGTAGAGCCCGACAGAGCCCGAAAGAGCCCGACAGAGCCCGACAGAGCCCGACAGAGCCCAGTAGAGCCCGACAGGGCCCGACAGAGCCCGACAGAGCCCGACAGGGCCCGACAGGGCCCGACAGAGCCCGACAGAGCCCGACAGGGCCCAGTAGAGCCCGACAGAGCCCGACAGAGCCCGACAGAGCCCGACAGAGCCCAGTAGAGCCCGACAGAGCCCGACAGAGCCCGACAGGGCCCGACAGGGCCCGACAGAGCCCGACAGAGCCCGACAGGGCCCGACAGGGCCCGACAGAGCCCAGTAGAGCCCAGTAGAGCCCGACAGAGCCCGACAGAGCCCGACAGGGCCCGACAGGGCCCGACAGGGCCCAGTAGAGCCCGACAGAGCCCGACAGAGCCCGACAGAGCCTGACAGGGCCCGACAGAGCCCGACAGAGCCCGACAGGGCCCGACAGGGCCCGACAGAGCCCGACAGGGCCCGACAGGGCCCGACAGAGCCCGACAGGGCCCGACAGATCCCGACAGAGCCCGACAGAACCCGACAGAGCCCGACAGAGCCCAGTAGAGCCCGACAGAGCCCGACAGAGCCCGACAGAGCCCGACAGGGCCCGACAGGTCCCGACAGGGCCCAGTAGAGCCCGACAGAGCCCGACAGAGCCCGACAGAACCCGACAGGGCCCGACAGGTCCCGACAGGGCCCAGTAGAGCCCGACAGAGCCCAACAGGGCCCGACAGAGCCCGACAGAGCCCGACAGAGCCCGACAGGGCCCAGTAGAGCCCGACAGAGCCCGACAGAGCCCGACAGAGCCCGACAGAGCCCGACAGGGCCCGACAGGGCCCGACAGAGCCCGACAGGGCCCGACAGAGCCCGACAGAGCCCGACAGGGCCCAGTAGAGCCCGACAGAGCCCGACAGAGCCCGACAGAGCCCGACAGAGCCCAGTAGAGCCCGACAGAGCCCGACAGAGGCCGACAGGGCCCGACAGAGCCCGACAGGGCCCGACAGGGCCCGACAGAGCCCGACAGGGCCCGACAGAGCCCGACAGGGCCCAGTAGAGCCCGACAGAGCCCGACAGGGCCCAACAGAGCCCGACAGGGCCCAGTAGAGCCCGACAGAGCCCGATAGAGCCCGACAGGGCCCGACAGGGCCCGACAGGGCCCAGTAGAGCCCGACAGAGCCCGACAGAGCCCAGTAGAGCCCAGTAGAGCCCGACAGAGCCCGACAGAGCCCGACAGAGCCCGACAGGGCCCGACAGAGCCCGACAGAGCCCGACAGAGCCCGACAGGGCCCGACAGGGCCCAGTAGAGCCCGAAAGAGCCCGACAGAGCCCAGTAGAGCCCAGTAGAGCCCGACAGGGCCCGACAGGGCCCGACAGGGCCCATTAGAGCCCGACAGAGCCCGACAGAGCCTGACAGAGCCCGACAGGGCCCGACAGAGCCCGACAGGGCCCAGTAGAGCCCGACAGAGCCCGACAGAGCCCGACAGAGCCCGACAGGGCCCAGTAGAGCCCGACAGAGCCCGACAGAGCCCGACAGGGCCCGACAGGGCCCGACAGAGCCCGACAGAGCCCGACAGAGCCCGACAGGGCCCGACAGGGCCCGACAGGGCCCAGTAGAGCCCGATAGAGCCCGACAGAGCCCGACAGAGCCCGACAGGGCCCGACAGAGCCCGACAGGGCCCGACAGGGCCCGACAGGGCCTGACAGAGCCCGACAGGGCCCGATAGAGCCCGACAGGGCCCGACAGAGCCCGACAGAGCCCGACAGGGCACGACAGAGCCCGACAGAGCCCGACAGGGCCCGACAGAGCCCGACAGAGCCCGTCAGAGCCCGACAGGGCCCAGTAGAGCCCGACAGAGCCCAGTAGAGCCCAGTAGAGCCCGACAGAGCCCAGTAGAGCCCGACAGAGCCCGACAGGGCCCGACAGGGCCCGACAGGGCCCAGTAGAGCCCGACAGAGCCCGACAGGGCCCGACAGAGCCCGACAGAGCCCGACAGGGCCCAGTAGAGCCCGACAGAGCCCGACAGAGCCCGACAGAGCCCGACAGGGCCCGACAGGGCCCGACAGGGCCCGACAGGGCACGACAGAGCCCGACAGGGCCCGACAGGGCCCAGTAGAGCCCGACAGAGCCCGACAGAGCCCGACAGAGACCGACAGGGCCCGACAGGGCCCAGTAGAGCCCGACAGAGCCCGACAGAGCCCGACAGAGCCCAGTAGAGCCCAGTAGAGCCCGACAGAGCCCGACAGAGCCCGACAGGGCCCGACAGGGCCCGACAGAGCCCGACAGAGCCCGACAGATCCCGACAGGGCCCGACAGAGCCCGACAGGGCCCGACAGGGCACGACAGAGCCCGACAGGGCCCGACAGGGCCCAGTAGAGCCCGACAGAGCCCGACAGAGCCCGACAGAGACCGACAGGGCCCGACAGGGCCCAGTACAGCCCGACAGAGCCCGACAGAGCCCGACAGAGCCCAGTAGAGCCCAGTAGAGCCCGACAGAGCCCGACACAGCCCGACAGAGCCCGACAGAGCCCGACAGGGCCCGACAGAGACCGACAGGCCCCCACAGAGCCCGACAGAGCCCGACAGAGCCCGACAGAGCCCGACAGGGACCGACAGAGCCCGACAGAGCCCGACAGGTCCCGACAGGGCCCGACAGAGCCCGACAGAGCCCGACAGGGCCCGACAGAGCCCGACAGGGCCCGACAGAGCCCGACAGGGCCCAGTAGAGCCCGACAGAGCCCGACAGAGCCCGACAGAGCCCGACAGGGCCCGACAGAGCCCGACAGGGCCCAGTTGAGCCCGACAGAGCCCGACAGGGCCCGACAGAGCCCGACAGAGCCCAGTAGAGCCCGACAGAGCCCGACAGAGCCCGACAGGGCCCGACAGAGCCCGACAGAGCCCAGTAGAGCCCGACAGAGCCCGTCAGGGCCCGACAGGGCCCGACAGGGCCCAGTAGAGCCCGACAGAGCCCGACAGAGCCCAGTAGAGCCCAGTAGAGCCCGACAGAGCCCGACAGAGCCCGACAGAGCCCGACAGAGCCCGACAGGGCCCGACAGAGCCCGACAGAGCCCGACAGGGCACGACAGGGCCCGACAGAGCCCGACAGGGCCCGACAGGGCCCAGTAGAGCCCGACAGAGCCCGACAGAGCCCGACAGAGCCCGACAGGGCCCGACAGGGCCCGACAGAGCCCGACAGGGCCCGACAGGGCCCGACAGAGCCCAGTAGAGCCCGACAGAGCCCGACAGAGCCCGACAGAACCCGACAGAGCCCGACAGAGCCCAGCAGAGCCCGACAGAGCCCATCAGGGCCCGACAGGGCCCAGTAGAGCCCGACAGAGCCCGACAAAGCCCGACAGAGCCCGACAGAGCCCAGTAGAGCCCGACAGAGCCCGACAGGGCCCGACAGAGCCCGACAGAGCCCGACAGAGCCCGACAGGGCCCGACAGGGCCCGACAGAGCCCGACAGAGCCCAGTAGAGCCCAGTAGAGCCCGACAGAGCCCGACAGGGCCCGACAGGGCCCGACAGAGCCCGACAGGTCCCGACAGGGCCCAGTAGAGCCCGACAGAGCCCGACAGAGCCCGACAGAGCCCGACAGGGCCCGACAGGGCCCAGAAGAGCCCGACAGAGCCCGACAGAGCCCGACAGAGCCCAACAGAACCCGACAGAGCCCGACAGAGCCCGACAGGGCCCGACAGAGCCCGACAGGGCCCGATAGAGCCCGACAGAGCCCGACAGAGCCCGACAGGGCCCCACAGAGCCCGACAGAGCCCGACAGGGCCCAGTAGAGCCCGACAGAGCCCGAAAGAGCCCGACAGAGCCCGACAGAGCCCGACAGAGCCCAGTAGAGCCCGACAGGGCCCGACAGAGCCCGACAGAGCCCGACAGGGCCCGACAGGGCCCGACAGAGCCCGACAGAGCCCGACAGGGCCCAGTAGAGCCCGACAGAGCCCGACAGAGCCCGACAGAGCCCAGTAGAGCCCGACAGAGCCCGACAGAGCCCGACAGGGCCCGACAGGGCCCGACAGAGCCCGACAGAGCCCGACAGGGCCCGACAGGGCCCGACAGAGCCCAGTAGAGCCCAGTAGAGCCCGACAGAGCCCGACAGAGCCCGACAGGGCCCGACAGGGCCCGACAGGGCCCAGTAGAGCCCGACAGAGCCCGACAGAGCCCGACAGAGCCTGACAGGGCCCGACAGAGCCCGACAGAGCCCGACAGGGCCCGACAGGGCCCGACAGAGCCCGACAGGGCCCGACAGGGCCCGACAGAGCCCGACAGGGCCCGACAGATCCCGACAGAGCCCGACAGAACCCGACAGAGCCCGACAGAGCCCAGTAGAGCCCGACAGAGCCCGACAGAGCCCGACAGAGCCCGACAGGGCCCGACAGGTCCCGACAGGGCCCAGTAGAGCCCGACAGAGCCCGACAGAGCCCGACAGAACCCGACAGAGCCCGACAGAGCCCAGTAGAGCCCGACAGAGCCCGACAGAGCCCGACAGAGCCCGACAGGGCCCGACAGGTCCCGACAGGGCCCAGTAGAGCCCGACAGAGCCCGACAGAGCCCGACAGAGCCCGACAGGGCCCGACAGGGCCCAGTAGAGCCCGACAGAGCCCGACAGAGCCCGACAGAGCCCAGTAGAGCCCAGTAGAGCCCAACAGAGCCCGACACAGCCCGACAGAGCCCGACAGAGCCCGACAGGGCCCGACAGGGCCCGACAGAGCCCAGTAGAGCCCGACAGAGCCCGACAGAGCCCGACAGGGCCCGACAGGGCCCGACAGAGCCCGACAGAGCCCAGTAGAGCCCGACAGAGCCCGACAGAGCCCGACAGAGCCCGACAGGGCCCGACAGGGCCCGACAGGGCCCAGTAGAGCCCGACAGAGCCCGACAGAGCCCGACAGAGCCCGACAGGGCCCGACAGAGCCCGACAGGGCCCGACAGAGCCCAGTAGAGCCCGACAGAGCCCGACAGAGCCCGACAGAGCCCGACAGGGCCCGACAGGGCCCGACAGGGCCCAGTAGAGCCCGACAGGGCCCGACAGGGCCCGACAGGGCCCGACAGAGCCCGACAGGGCCCGACAGGGTACGACAGAGCCCGACAGAGCCCGACAGGGCCCAGTAGAGCCCGACAGAGCCCGACAGAGCCCGACAGAGCCCGACAGGGCCCGACAGGGCCCAGTAGAGCCCGACAGAGCCCGACAGAGCCCGACAGAGCCCAGTAGAGCCCAGTAGAGCCCGACAGAGCCCGACACAGCCCGACAGAGCCCGACAGAGCCCGACAGGGCCCGACAGAGCCCGACAGGGCCCGACAGAGCCCGACAGAGCCCGACAGAGCCCGACAGAGCCCGACAGGGCCCAGTAGAGCCCGACAGAGCCCGACAGAGCCAGACAGAACCCGACAGGGCCCAGTAGAGCCCGACAGAGCCCGACAGGGCCCGACAGAGCCCGACAGAGCCCGACAGAGCCCGACAGCGCCCGACAGGGCCCAGTAGAGCCCGACAGAGCCCGACAGAGCCCGACAGAGCCCGACAGAGCCCGACAGAGCCCGACAGGGCCCGACAGGGCCCAGTAGAGCCCGACAGAGCCCAACAGGGCCCGACAGAGCCCGACAGAGCCCGACAGAGCCCGACAGGGCCCAGTAGAGCCCGACAGAGCCCGACAGAGCCCGACAGGGCCCGACAGAGCCCGACAGAGCCCGACAGGGCCCGACAGAGCCCGACAGGGCCCGACAGAGCCCGACAGAGCCCGACAGGGCCCAGTAGAGCCCGACAGAGCCCGACAGAGCCCGACAGAGCCCAGTAGAGCCCTACAGAGCCCGACAGAGTCCGACAGAGGCCGACCGGGCCGACAGGGCCCGACAGAGCCCGACAGGGCCCGACAGAGCCCAGTAGAGCCCGACAGAGCCCGACAGGGCCCAACAGAGCCCGACAGGGCCCAGTAGAGCCCGACAGAGCCCGATAGAGCCCGACAGGGCCCGACAGGGCCCGACAGGGCCCAGTAGAGCCCGACAGAGCCCGACAGAGCCCAGTAGAGCCCAGTAGAGCCCGACAGAGCCCGACAGAGCCCGACAGAGCCCGACAGGGCCCGACAGAGCCCGACAGAGCCCGACAGGGCCCGACAGGGCCCGACAGAGCCCGACAGGGCCCGACAGGGCCCGACAGGGCCCAGTAGAGCCCGAAAGAGCCCGACAGAGCCCAGTAGAGCCCAGTAGAGCCCGACAGGGCCCGACAGGGCCCGACAGGGCCCATTAGAGCCCGACAGAGCCCGACAGAGCCTGACAGAGCCCGACAGGGCCCGACATGGCCCGACAGAGCCCGACAGAGCCCAGTAGAGCCCGACAGAGCCCGACAGAGCCCGACAGAGCCCGACAGGGCCCGACAGAGCCCGACAGAGCCCGACAGGGCCCAGTAGAGCCCGACAGAGCCCGACAGAGCCCGACAGAGCCCAGTGGAGCCCAGTAGAGCCCGACAGAGCCCGACAGAGCCCGACAGAGCCCGACAGGGCCCGACAGAGCCCGACAGGGCCCCACAGAGCCCGACAGAGCCCGACAGAGCCCGACAGGGCCCAGTAGAGCCCGACAGAGCCCGACAGAGCCCGACAGAGCCCGACAGGGCCCAGTAGAGCCCGACAGAGCCCGACAGAGCCCAGTAGAGCCCAGTAGAGCCCGACAGAGCCCGACAGAGCCCGACAGAGCCCGACAGGGCCCGACAGGGCCCGACAGGGCCCAGTAGAGCCCGAAAGAGCCCGACAGAGCCCAGTAGAGCCCTGTAGAGCCCGACAGGGCCCGACAGGGCCCGACAGGGCCCATTAGAGCCCGACAGAGCCCGACAGAGCCTGACAGAGCCCGACAGGGCCCGACAGGGCCCGACAGAGTCCGACAGAGCCCGACAGGGCCCAGTAGAGCCCGACAGAGCCCGACAGAGCCCGACAGGGCCCGACAGGGCCCGACAGGGCCCAGTAGAGCCCGATAGAGCCCGACAGAGCCCGACAGAGCCCGACAGGGCCCGACAGAGCCCGACAGAGCCCGACAGGGCCCGACTGGGCCCGACAGAGCCCGACAGGGCCCGATAGAGCCCGACAGGGCCCGACAGAGCCCGACAGAGCCCGACAGGGCACGACAGAGCCCGACAGAGCCCGACAGGGCCCGACAGAGCCCGACAGAGCCCGACAGGGCCCGACAGAGCCCGACAGAGCCCGACAGGGCCCGACAGGGCCCGACAGAGCCCGACAGGGCCCGACAGAGCCCGACAGAGCCCGACAGAGCCCAGTAGAGCCCGACAGGGCCCGACAGAGCCCGACAGAGCCCGACAGGGCCCGACAGGGCCCGACAGGGCCCGACAGAGCCCGACAGAGCCCGACAGGGCCCAGTAGAGCCCGACAGAGCCCGACAGAGCCCGACAGAGCCCGACAGAGCCCGACAGGGCCCGACAGGGCCCGACAGAGCCCGACAGAGCCCGACAGGGCCCGACAGGGCCCGACAGAGCCCAGTAGAGCCCAGTAGAGCCCGACAGAGCCCGACAGAGCCCGACAGGGCCCGACAGGGCCCGACAGGGCCCAGTAGAGCCCGACAGAGCCCGACAGAGCCCGACAGAGCCTGACAGGGCCCGACAGAGCCCGACAGAGCCCGACAGGGCCCGACAGGGCCCGACAGAGCCCGACAGGGCCCGACAGAGCCCGACAGGGCCCGACAGATCCCGACAGAGCCCGACAGAACCCGACAGAGCCCGACAGAGCCCAGTAGAGCCCGACAGAGCCCGACAGAGCCCGACAGAGCCCGACAGGGCCCGACAGGGCCCAGTAGAGCCCGACAGAGCCCGACAGAGCCCGACAGAACCCGACAGAGCCCGACAGAGCCCAGTAGAGCCCGACAGAGCCCGACAGAGCCCGACAGAGCCCGACAGGGCCCGACAGGTCCCGACAGGGCACAGTAGAGCTCGACAGAGCCCGACAGAGCCCGACAGAGCCCGACAGGGCCCGACAGGGCCCAGTAGAGCCCGACAGAGCCCGACAGAGCCCGACAGAGCCCAGTAGAGCCCAGTAGAGCCCAACAGAGCCCGACACAGCCCGACAGAGCCCGACAGAGCCCGACAGGGCCCGACAGAGCCCAGTAGAGCCCGACAGAGCCCGACAGAGCCCGACAGGGCCCGACAGGGCCCGACAGAGCCCGACAGAGCCCAGTAGAGCCCGACAGAGCCCGACAGAGCCCGACAGAGCCCGACAGAGCCCGACAGAGCCCGACAGGGCCCGACAGGGCCCGACAGGGCCCAGTAGAGCCCGACAGAGCCCGACAGAGCCCGACAGAGCCCGACAGGGCCCGACAGAGCCCGACAGGGCCCGACAGAGCCCAGTAGAGCCCGACAGAGCCCGACAGAGCCCGACAGAGCCCGACAGGGCCCGACAGGGCCCGACAGGGCCCAGTAGAGCCCGACAGAGCCCGACAGAGCCCGACAGGGCCCGACAGGGCCCGACAGGGCCCGACAGAGCCCGACAGGGCCCGACAGGGTACGACAGAGCCCGACAGGGCCCGACAGGGCCCAGTAGAGCCCGACAGAGCCCGACAGAGCCCGACAGAGCCCGACAGGGCCCGACAGGGCCTAGTAGAGCCCGACAGAGCCCGACAGAGCCCGACAGAGCCCAGTAGAGCCCAGTAGAGCCCGACAGAGCCCGACACAGCCCGACAGAGCCCGACAGAGCCCGACAGGGCCCGACAGAGCCCGACAGGGCCCGACAGAGCCCGACAGAGCCCGACAGAGCCCGACAGAGCCCGACAGGGCCCGACAGAGCCCGACAGAGCCCGACAGGGCCCAGTAGAGCCCGACAGAGCCCGACAGAGCCAGACAGAACCCGACAGGGCCCAGTAGAGCCCGACAGAGCCCGACAGGGCCCGACAGAGCCCGACAGAGCCCGACAGAGCCCGACAGCGCCCGACAGGGCCCAGTAGAGCCCGACAGATCCCGACAGAGCCCGACAGAGCCCGACAGAGCCCGACAGAGCCCGACAGAGCCCGACAGGGCCCAGTAGAGCCCGACAGAGCCCAACAGGGCCCGACAGAGCCCGACAGAGCCCGACAGAGCCCGACAGGGCCCAGTAGAGCCCGACAGAGCCCGACAGAGCCCGACAGAGCCCGACAGGGCCCGACAGAGCCCGACAGAGCCCGACAGGGCCCGACAGAGCCCGACAGAGCTCGACAGGGCCCAGTAGAGCCCGACAGAGCCCGACAGAGCCCGACAGAGCCCAGTAGAGCCCAGTAGAGCCCGACAGAGCCCGACACAGCCCGACAGAGCCCGACAGAGCCCGACAGGGCCCGACAGAGCCCGACAGGGCCCGACAGAGCCCGACAGAGCCCGACAGAGCCCGACAGAGCCCGACAGGGCCCAGTAGAGCCCGACAGAGCCCGACAGAGCCAGACAGAACCCGACAGGGCCCAGTAGAGCCCGACAGAGCCCGACAGGGCCCGACAGAGCCCGACAGAGCCCGACAGAGCCCGACAGCGCCCGACAGGGCCCAGTAGAGCCCGACAGAGCCCGACAGAGCCCGACAGAGCCCGACAGAGCCCGACAGAGCCCGACAGGGCCCGACAGGGCCCAGTAGAGCCCGACAGAGCCCAACAGGGCCCGACAGAGCCCGACAGAGCCCGACAGAGCCCGACAGGGCCCAGTAGAGCCCGACAGAGCCCGACAGAGCCCGACAGGGCCCGACAGAGCCCGACAGAGCCCGACAGGGCCCGACAGAGCCCGACAGGGCCCGACAGAGCCCGACAGAGCCCGACAGGGCCCAGTAGAGCCCGACAGAGCCCGACAGAGCCCGACAGAGCCCAGTAGAGCCCTACAGAGCCCGACAGAGTCCGACAGAGGCCGACCGGGCCGACAGGGCCCGACAGAGCCCGACAGGGCCCGACAGAGCCCAGTAGAGCCCGACAGAGCCCGACAGGGCCCAACAGAGCCCGACAGGGCCCAGTAGAGCCCGACAGAGCCCGATAGAGCCCGACAGGGCCCGACAGGGCCCGACAGGGCCCAGTAGAGCCCGACAGAGCCCGACAGAGCCCAGTAGAGCCCAGTAGAGCCCGACAGAGCCCGACAGAGCCCGACAGAGCCCGACAGGGCCCGACAGAGCCCGACAGAGCCCGACAGGGCCCGACAGGGCCCGACAGAGCCCGACAGGGCCCAGTAGAGCCCGAAAGAGCCCGACAGAGCCCAGTAGAGCCCAGTAGAGCCCGACAGGGCCCGACAGGGCCCGACAGGGCCCATTAGAGCCCGACAGAGCCCGACAGAGCCTGACAGAGCCCGACAGGGCCCGACATGGCCCGACAGAGCCCGACAGAGCCCAGTAGAGCCCGACAGAGCCCGACAGAGCCCGACAGAGCCCGACAGGGCCCGACAGAGCCCGACAGAGCCCGACAGGGCCCAGTAGAGCCCGACAGAGCCCGACAGAGCCCGACAGAGCCCAGTGGAGCCCAGTAGAGCCCGACAGAGCCCGACAGAGCCCGACAGAGCCCGACAGGGCCCGACAGAGCCCGACAGGGCCCCACAGAGCCCGACAGAGCCCGACAGAGCCCGACAGGGCCCAGTAGAGCCCGACAGAGCCCGACAGAGCCCGACAGAGCCCGACAGGGCCCAGTAGAGCCCGACAGAGCCCGACAGAGCCCAGTAGAGCCCAGTAGAGCCCGACAGAGCCCGACAGAGCCCGACAGAGCCCGACAGGGCCCGACAGGGCCCGACAGGGCCCAGTAGAGCCCGAAAGAGCCCGACAGAGCCCAGTAGAGCCCTGTAGAGCCCGACAGGGCCCGACAGGGCCCGACAGGGCCCATTAGAGCCCGACAGAGCCCGACAGAGCCTGACAGAGCCCGACAGGGCCCGACAGGGCCCGACAGAGTCCGACAGAGCCCGACAGGGCCCAGTAGAGCCCGACAGAGCCCGACAGAGCCCGACAGGGCCCGACAGGGCCCGACAGGGCCCAGTAGAGCCCGATAGAGCCCGACAGAGCCCGACAGAGCCCGACAGGGCCCGACAGAGCCCGACAGAGCCCGACAGGGCCCGACTGGGCCCGACAGAGCCCGACAGGGCCCGATAGAGCCCGACAGGGCCCGACAGAGCCCGACAGAGCCCGACAGGGCACGACAGAGCCCGACAGAGCCCGACAGGGCCCGACAGAGCCCGACAGAGCCCGACAGGGCCCGACAGAGCCCGACAGAGCCCGACAGGGCCCGACAGGGCCCGACAGAGCCCGACAGGGCCCGACAGAGCCCGACAGAGCCCGACAGAGCCCAGTAGAGCCCGACAGGGCCCGACAGAGCCCGACAGAGCCCGACAGGGCCCGACAGGGCCCGACAGAGCCCGACAGAGCCCGACAGGGCCCAGTAGAGCCCGACAGAGCCCGACAGAGCCCGACAGAGCCCGACAGAGCCCGACAGGGCCCGACAGGGCCCGACAGAGCCCGACAGAGCCCGACAGGGCCCGACAGGGCCCGACAGAGCCCAGTAGAGCCCAGTAGAGCCCGACAGAGCCCGACAGAGCCCGACAGGGCCCGACAGGGCCCGACAGGGCCCAGTAGAGCCCGACAGAGCCCGACAGAGCCCGACAGAGCCTGACAGGGCCCGACAGAGCCCGACAGAGCCCGACAGGGCCCGACAGGGCCCGACAGAGCCCGACAGGGCCCGACAGAGCCCGACAGGGCCCGACAGATCCCGACAGAGCCCGACAGAACCCGACAGAGCCCGACAGAGCCCAGTAGAGCCCGACAGAGCCCGACAGAGCCCGACAGAGCCCGACAGGGCCCGACAGGGCCCAGTAGAGCCCGACAGAGCCCGACAGAGCCCGACAGAACCCGACAGAGCCCGACAGAGCCCAGTAGAGCCCGACAGAGCCCGACAGAGCCCGACAGAGCCCGACAGGGCCCGACAGGTCCCGACAGGGCACAGTAGAGCTCGACAGAGCCCGACAGAGCCCGACAGAGCCCGACAGGGCCCGACAGGGCCCAGTAGAGCCCGACAGAGCCCGACAGAGCCCGACAGAGCCCAGTAGAGCCCAGTAGAGCCCAACAGAGCCCGACACAGCCCGACAGAGCCCGACAGAGCCCGACAGGCCCGACAGAGCCCAGTAGAGCCCGACAGAGCCCGACAGAGCCCGACAGGGCCCGACAGGGCCCGACAGAGCCCGACAGAGCCCAGTAGAGCCCGACAGAGCCCGACAGAGCCCGACAGAGCCCGACAGAGCCCGACAGAGCCCGACAGGGCCCGACAGGGCCCGACAGGGCCCAGTAGAGCCCGACAGAGCCCGACAGAGCCCGACAGAGCCCGACAGGGCCCGACAGAGCCCGACAGGGCCCGACAGAGCCCAGTAGAGCCCGACAGAGCCCGACAGAGCCCGACAGAGCCCGACAGGGCCCGACAGGGCCCGACAGGGCCCAGTAGAGCCCGACAGAGCCCGACAGAGCCCGACAGGGCCCGACAGGGCCCGACAGGGCCCGACAGAGCCCGACAGGGCCCGACAGGGTACGACAGAGCCCGACAGGGCCCGACAGGGCCCAGTAGAGCCCGACAGAGCCCGACAGAGCCCGACAGAGCCCGACAGGGCCCGACAGGGCCTAGTAGAGCCCGACAGAGCCCGACAGAGCCCGACAGAGCCCAGTAGAGCCCAGTAGAGCCCGACAGAGCCCGACACAGCCCCGACAGAGCCCGACAGAGCCCGACAGGGCCCGACAGAGCCCGACAGGGCCCGACAGAGCCCGACAGAGCCCGACAGAGCCCGACAGAGCCCGACAGGGCCCGACAGAGCCCGACAGAGCCCGACAGGGCCCAGTAGAGCCCGACAGAGCCCGACAGAGCCAGACAGAACCCGACAGGGCCCAGTAGAGCCCGACAGAGCCCGACAGGGCCCGACAGAGCCCGACAGAGCCCGACAGAGCCCGACAGCGCCCGACAGGGACCAGTAGAGCCCGACAGATCCCGACAGAGCCCGACAGAGCCCGACAGAGCCCGACAGAGCCCGACAGAGCCCGACAGGGCCCAGTAGAGCCCGACAGAGCCCAACAGGGCCCGACAGAGCCCGACAGAGGCCCGACAGAGCCCGACAGGGCCCAGTAGAGCCCGACAGAGCCCGACAGAGCCCGACAGAGCCCGACAGGGCCCGACAGAGCCCGACAGAGCCCGACAGGGCCCGACAGAGCCCGACAGAGCCCGACAGGGCCCAGTAGAGCCCGACAGAGCCCGACAGAGCCCGACAGAGCCCAGTAGAGCCCTACAGAGCCCGACAGAGTCCGACAGAGGCCAACCGGCCGACAGGGCCCGACAGAGCCCGACAGGGCCCGACAGAGCCCAGTAGAGCCCGACAGAGCCCGGACAGGCCCAACAGAGCCCGACAGGGCCCAGTAGAGCCCGACAGAGCCCGATAG